>NC_050090.1:10225611-10480930 GCF_009764565.3 Dermochelys coriacea | reverse complement strand
ATACTTCATGATTTGGCCTTTAAATTGAGACTGGCCATCTTTCTGACAGGTATAGGCTAGCTCATCTTTACAGGAATAACCAAGGAATGGCTGACATTCTAGCACCTGCTACAGAAACTAGATGGTTGCAATGATCCCATACGTTCTTGGAATCAATTATAATGATTTTCAAACTTTTTCACCAAGTATGGTTTCATTTTCTTTGGCCAGTTCTGTGAAAAATATTTTTTTTCCCCTTCAGCCGGGAGAGTTCAGTTTCTTATCTGTGATACTCAGGTACCAGACTTCACTGAGAAACGAATTCTTCACCTGGCTATTTATGTGCTGATACAAGCAAGTGAAGTTTCAGGAGCTGTTTGCCCTCACTTTGTGATGGAGGCTGTAGGCATATCTGCTTTCCTTCATTGGCTGAACTGTAAGATCCTGCCCATCTTTACAGAAGATAACATAGGTAAAACAGGAAAGGCAGGTACTTTACATTTAAGCAAAACTGTGTCTCCTGGGGGACTGGACACAGTGTCAAGAAATATCTGAGAAGCAGGGAGGCCACCTATGGGAAAAATATATTACATTAAACACCTGTTAATTGCTGGGATAAATTCAACCAAATTGGAGCTGGTTGAAGTGTTTTTAACAGATTTGTGTGTGGGTGTGGGTGTGAAAAAGGCCCTTTTTGATGCTGGAATTTTTGTTGAATAAGGATTTTTTCAGAAATCATCATGAAAATTGTATTAAAATTTTGAGAGAAAATGTACCTTAATTTTGTGCTTATTGCCATGTATAGGAATTGGGTAGTGTCTCTTTATATAGCCTGTGAGCCGTCTCATGATGCTCACTATATTCTTTGTTTTTAGACATCAATCTGAGCAGCAGTAAAGGCCTGAGAAGTTATGTGTAGTTAATAAATACAGTAATTTGGGCCTCATGATGCCTCTGTGGTTCCTTCATATTATCACTGTTGCGTAAAGGACAAAAGACATTATTAAATGAGAAATTTTCAAAAATGGCTTTTTAAAATTTTAAAATAATTAACCCCTGTGCACACACACAGAGGCCCCTATTCTGCAAACATTTTGGTATTTATCCTACTACTGCGATGGTAGAGTAAGTAACGTGTATGAGTGTTCACAGGATCAGGGCCTAAACTGACCAAAATTGTCTTTTAAATTGATTTTTTTATTTAAAAAATGGAAAAGGAGAAACAAAACTTTTCAATAACATTTTTGATTAAAAAAAATCCAGAGAAATGTTAAGAAAAGATTTTCAGTAAAAGGATTTTGTGGTGTTTCAAAATGTTGGTGAATGTTTCACTTTCAAAGGGGCTGATTTCCAGGCGGTGGGTGCTCAGCACTTTCTGAAATCTAAGCCCCTTCATGGTGTCTCGGGAGGCCTGGAACAGAGTGATCCCTGGAGCATCAGCGGGTGGGCCGAGGCCACTTTAAACAGTGGAGAACCTAAAAAGAGTCCTTCATGCATCGAACAGTGCTGCACAGTGCAACTGCCACAGCAAAGGGGCCCAGCTGCATGGCTAATTAAAATATCGCTAGCTCAGTCTCTTGGGGTTCTTTTTAGAATTTTATTGAGCCATTTGGATGGATTAGAAACAAAGGCCTGTAAATGTCATTTTAAAGGTCAGAGCCAATAAAGTCCCAATTGCAGGATTGGGACCCTAGGGCCAGTTTTCACAAGGGCTCAGAGCCAGATTTTCACAAGGACTCAGTACCCAATGGCACCTCAGGGTGCTGAGTCCTCTGGCCATACATGTGGGAACTGAACGACTTTGAACAGTCTGGCTGCTGCATCTTTTTAGGCTCACGCTACTGTAACCCAGGCCTGCTTGTGTGGCGCTCTGTCCCCCTCTAGTGGCACGTAGACCATCTAGAGATTGATGCCTCTGCTACAGCCTTAGTTAAGAGGCATGTATCTTTTAGCTCATGCAGTAGAGGCTCATACACTACATTTCAGAGGTCCCAGATTCAGTCCTGCCCACACACAACCAGGGTCTGTCAGCATAACACCATAATTACTCCAGTGGCTGGCCCAGCCCTACAAGCTGCTGACCCCTTCCTGATAATTGCTGAGTGGCTCCCAGGCCCACTCAACATCAATAGGAGCTGAGAATGCTCATGAGATGTTCAGCTTCCTGCAGGATTGGACCTTTAAAATCTGCCTCTTGACATATTTAGGCCTAATCTCTATTTAAGATAAGAGCAGAGGGCCAGAATCTGCTGCCCTGCTTCAGGCAAAGCTCCCACTGAATCAAGAATCAAACCTAGAATTTTTCCTTTTATTTTCAGAAATGACCCTTTTCTAGGTGCACAAAGGTGTTCTTGCTGACTCAGCACAATTCAGCGGGGCTGGACCCAAGGCCCACCGCAGCCCTTGTCTTTGGATCAAGCCCTTGGCACATTGCTGTTCGGTGAATAGCAGCCAGGGCTGGAACTTGTTCCCACTGAAGTCAATTGAGTTCAATGGAGCAGGATTAGCCCATCAGTGGATGTGCTAGTGGACAAATAAATTATCATCTATAGTGTTCAGCCAGCTCTAGATGGGAAATAAATCCATCTCCCAATTTAGCAAAATTCATCATATAACCCGTGAAGACCTTTTCTCTGCTCTTCCAGATCCTCTGCAAAGCACCATATTTATTTCTATTCCCAGCACTCAGTACTCTCATTCTCTCCTGCTGTATTTCTGTATGTCTGCTCTTGGTACATGGGGTAAATACTCTCCCAGAGAGCTGCAGTGTTGCTGGCTTGTGACACCAATACCTTCAAAATAAACACACAATATATAGAATTTAGTGCCAGGTACAGGCAGAGGCCAAATTCTGATCCCAGTTAATCCTGGCTAAACCCAGAGTCACTCCCTGACAGCAATGGGGGCAGGGCTGGATTGTCATCTCAATTACCTCAGGGAATGAGGTAATCTGGAGTTACCCACTGACTGCAATGGGGTCATAGAGGGATTCCAATCTCAGTTTCCCTGGAGTGAATCCAGAGTCACCCGCTGACTGCAATGGTGTTGTGGACAGATTCTGATCTCATTGACCCTAGGATAAATCCAGTCATTAATTGACTGCAGTGGAGTTAAGGTTGGATTCTGATCAGAGTTATGTTGATGTAAAGCCAAAATAACTCCACTGATTTTCATGGAATATTCTGATTTTACACCAGTATAGCAGAAAGTAGAATTTTGTTGACATTGCATTAAAATTAATTTGATTTCAAATTATGCTTATAATTAAATTTATATAAAACACACATGATCGCATTGTCAGAACAATAGCTTAATATCCACAGTAAACTGTGGATTTCTTTTTCTAAAAATAAATATCATGGAAATGATGAGTGCATTGATTGACATCTTACAGCTTTTGTTTGTAGCAAATTCATATCAAATAATTCACATGATGAATTTTTGGTCATTTTTATTCAAATTATTTTAAGCAGACAATTATTCAACCCGCTCTGTCAGTCATGACCCACGTTCATCTCTCATACACTCAATTAGCCACATGAATTTCATGTGCTCTGATTAGGTTTGTATAAGGCAGATTTCACTTGTCTCTTCCCAATGGAATTCTGGCATCAATTCCAGAATTTAGAAAATATTAAGTGACAAAATGGATATAAAAATACATATTTAAGGTTTAATAATGGTCAAAATGTGCTCTGAATCCATAGCTCTTAATCTGTAATGGAGGCATGTTTGATTCCAATGCTGTTTATTTAATTTACTTTGGATTTTTATCATGTTGATAGATAATATCAATGTTTATTTTTAAGCGTTTAACTTGTTTAATAATTTGAATTTTCACAGTTGTGGGAATTATGGGGAGAGAGTCAGACAATGGAAGAGGTCAGGCAGTAATTATTTAATAGCAGTAGATGTTGAGATTCAAAAATAGCCATTATAAAATTAATTGTCAATATCACATCAAAATATACAAACTAGATATCCTTAAATCAACCTCTAATTAATGTTCACAAGCAGCACAATGTTCTTACTTTGCCTGTCTGTAAATTTCAATTGTTATTGATGGAAATATTTTTTCATTAGTTTGTGAGGGTACTGGGAAATTGACGTTTACCAATCAAAATCTAATCCCTCCAAGCCTAAATTTACTGCACAATTGAAGTCTTTTTTTTAAACTTCTGTTTTCAGAAGTGCCAGTGAGCCAGATTTTCAGGGGACTGTAGGCATCTGAAGAAACAGAGAGGTGCCTACTGGGATTGTACCTAGGTGCCTAGGTAGGTGCTTAGGGTGCTTTTGTGAATCCCACTAACACCTGTCTACATCTTTAGGCACCTAAATACCTTCAAAACATGACCCTGGGGGATTTGGGAGCAAAATAACTGCCAACTTTCAATGGAGTTTGTGCTACTAAATCAGTTAGTTACTTTTGGAAATTCTTCTACCAATGTCTAATTTAGACCCTTCATTAAAGGCTTGCTGATTAGTTAATTTTCCATTTATCTTTTGGTTTCAAAGGTATTTTTCCTCAGAAAATTACAGCCCACTGTATTTTCCACTGAATGCATTCAATGAAGTGAGCTGTAGCTCACGAAAGCTTATGCTCAAATAAATTTGTTAGTCTCTAAGGTGCCACAAGTACTCCTTTTCTTTTTTTCAGAAAATTATATTTCAATAAAAAATATTTGAACAGACTAGGCAATACATTTGCAGGATTTCTCACCACAGCTGTAAGAGGATTTCACCTGCGAAGGAAACATGAGTAGCTGGGAAATACGGCTGGGATACTGGATAACCTATCTATACAAGAGTCCAGGATTGTCACTCTGTTTGTGTGTTCCTCTGAACTTCTATTGAGTCAACCAGACTCCCCACCCACAACCCCCCAATGGTTACAAGGTAAAGAGTGATAACTAACCATGTCAGAGTATCAGCTGTAACTCAAGAAAGCTTATGTTCAAATAAATTTGTTAGTCTCTAAGGTGCCACAAGTCCTCCTTTTCTTTTCACATCAGAGGGGCAATACATAAAATGTTTGTATCAGTGTATAAAAGAAGGGTTCCAGGGGGTGCTTTTGTCTAGCCTGGGGGGGGGGCAGAAAGTCCTGCTGCTCACTGAGTCCATTATCACAGTGCAAACATGTATTGAGTGTACCTGTAGCACACATAGGGGACTAATACTGTGCTTTACCAGCAATAAACCTGGCCGAGCACCTTTCCTACTGAATCATCTTCTCGGGCAGTTTGGTTGAGGACTGCTGTATGGGCTATCTGGCCAGATCCAGTGCAGCACGCAGAGAGAACACACATGCAGCCAATAACTGACAGCAGTTTTCTATTCTTCTATGTAACATTTAAAAAGTGAGACAAAAGTAATTTTAAAAGGGAAAACTGAAATGTTCCCTTTTCACTTCACGGCAACACCCCTTTTCCAGTTTTTTTCTATCTGAAATTTTGTCAATATTGACAAGTTTCTTTAAGGTGTTTCGATTTTCATGGAACTGCATTTTCTGATGAAAAAATGTTCCACTGGAAAAATTCCAGCCAGTTCTAGTCAATAGATAGATAATGCCCCAGTCAATATCACTCAAGAATACATAGCGTTGCTCATGGGTGTTCTAGGAGCAATAAAAGGGCATTGTTGTTCTGTACAGGAGGTTTTCGGTTTTTTTGTCTTTTTAAGCTCTTAGCACCTGCCCCTAACCCCAGACAGCTGCTAATTCCATCCATGTGGGATATTGACTGAGAACACAGAGCACGGAGACTGCCCAAGTTTTATCTCTGGATTTGATGCTCCTTCTTGGACATCTGAGAGGGCTGCTCTGTGTCTGTTTGATCCTCTGGTCTCAGCTCCTTGCTGGTTCTCCTTCATAGCTGTCACTCAGAAGAGCTGCACAGAGACACTTGGGTTGCAAAGTCTCCTGCCTCTTCAGACCTTAATGTGTCAATAATGTTTGTGCTCTGAAAAATGACAGAAAAAAATATTCCCCCAGCACTACTCATGGTAAAATCGCAAGAGATGGCAACTCTGCCAGAGCTCAATTAAAACTATCACTTGCAACCTGCTCTCCAAGGCTTTCACAGGCACTTGGATGTTTTGGAAAATATTACAATTCATCTCCCATTGGCTTAGACAGCTACCTGTCTGTCAGGAGACTGGATGGTGGGCAGTCTGGCCTAGTGGTGGGAACAAGAGTCAGGCTTAGTGGGTGGAATGAAGGTTAGAACCAGAGTGAGAGATGTCAGAGCCTAGGGTTGAGGCACAAGCAACTCCAGGATTCAGAGCCCAAGGTCAGAACATCACCTACCTTTGTTCACCAGAAGATAAGTTACTGGAGCCAGAATCAGAAAGATACCAGCTACAATGCCCAGTATGATCTCTATTCTCAGGCCTGGGGAAAGGAGATAAACATGAAGAGTCCTGTTCTGGCAGAGAGCCAATACTGTAGGTCTCACTGCACCAGGGAGTTTTCTGGGTTATTACCAGACAATGCATACAACTGATGTAACCATATGTTTATGCTCTCTCTCCTTGCCCACATTGACCCCCAAATGAGCCAATTGTTATGTTTGAAAACAGCCAAACAGAGAACATCGATAAAAACATAAATCCTCTTGCTGGAAGATTGCAACATCACATTACTTTATTTCTTAGAATCCAGAATCTTAACTTACAAGAAACAAAAACAGAGAGAGAGAAAGCAGGCTGCTCTCTGAGGCAGCGAGGCTCAACTCACTCCAATTTGCTCCCAGCTGGCTCTTGGTAGACTGACTGCTGCTAGACCCAAATTGCATGCTTTTCTTCAGAGCGCCCTGCATGCAAGCAGGACCAGGAAAACCCCCTGAAATTGAACATGACAGCTTACAATTTTAACATGGTTTTCCATACCCCACACCAGCAACACCACAGCAAGAGCTGGACAAGGATGGAAGGGACCTCAGAACAAATACCCAGAAGAGCTAGGACATTTCAGAGCCACATAGCACATGAAGCACCCATGGGAAAAATCAAAGCAATGGGAATGGATCCCTAGAGACACCAAAACCAATGTCTGCAGCTCACAGAGGACATGGTCTCCTGGGCTGTTCTCTGGCAGGGGAGAGTGGGTGGGGGAAAGGGAAGGAGAGATTACAGGGTGGGAGAAGGAATCATTGAGTGATGGAGAAATTATATAAGGGCCCTTGGGGGCAGAAGTTACTGAATGCAACTGGATGATCCACAGAGTTTCTCTCCGCACATTAGAGCCCCATTGCCCTGCCCTAGACACACCCAGACCAATGCTGGGCATTTGGGGCCCCTAGGCCCAGACTCCCAGATGGAAGGGGCTGGGCAGAGCCCTACTGGGGGAAACAGAGGATCCCTTGGGCCATCCAAGATCAGGGGCCAACTGTGCTAGGTGATGTACAAACAGAGTAATAGATGGCCCCTGCCCCACAGAGTTGACCGTCGAACAAGACCAGACAGACCCAGAGTGGGAGAAAGAGTAGAGGGCACCAGCAGAATGAGCTATGTGATGGCAGCAAACATCCTGTTGGTGCCAGGGTGGGGATTTTTGGTTGGTTTAGTTAGGAGGGGCAGCAAAATGGGAAAAGCTAATGCTGCTATTCCAGCAGTGTGGGGGGCCCTTAAAGGGACCAAGCCCCAAAGATGCTCTGGCTGGCAGAGTGGCAGTGCCCTGTCCTCCCCCTCCCACAAGCCCTGGGAGATGCTGACAACTGTGACTGCAGAGTGAGAGGGGGGAGCAGTTGTGGGGAGATAGATGGGTTGAGTCTCCCTCAGCTATAGCCAGTGCTGTGTGTGCTTGTCCCCCCATGCTCCCTGCTGTGGGGCAGGTTGTATGGGGGCCGCTCAAGGAGAGGCCAACAATGGGATACCCCCCTCCCATCTCTGCAAATGGGAGGCACCCGGCATTCGGGCCTGATCCACAGCCCACTGGACTGAGTGCCAGGGTCCCCAGTGGCTTGGGGGAGATTTTGAGGGGGGAGATTTTGAAGAGCTCTGAACCCAACGTGCTCTCAGAGTGCTGAGTGCTGGGGAAACCAGGCCCGTGGTGAATACAGTCACTCACCTTCTGGAGGTGGAGTTTTCTCAGGCTGGCCAGTGACTGGGCTGTCATCAGCAGGAGCCTTCCTGTCTGGGCAATAAACACAGGAAATATCACAGTGTCTTAGCTGGGAATGAATTCAAGTAGGATCTGCATTTTACTATGTCTGAATACCTTTACACGTCAGATGGGGTGAGGGTGGTGCTGGGACGGGCAGGGGCAGGGCCAGAGAGTCGCAGGGGGTCGAGCACCCACAGGACAGAGGGGAAGTCGGCACCTATGGCCATAACTTGGCCTATCTATACATGTGACATCTCCAGACTTTCCTGTCTTCACTACAGTTTTATGCTGTTTTTCTATTGAAGCACAGCTTTTGGGGAAGAGAATGTTATAAAGAAGCCTGAGATGGTCAGGTGGGGGAAGGGTAGCACAGAAAAACTTACTAAATGCCGGAAACCTGCCGTTTGAGACCTTTCTCCTGCCTACAGTGTGTAGCTTACAGCAACTCAGCTGTGACCTTCGGTTGTAAGGTGGCACTGTGACTGGAACTGGTCACCTGTTTTTTCTCATCCTTGTGCTGAAAGCCACAGGAATAGTGGCTTCATGGCGGTCATAAGGAGCAATGTAGAACTAACTTGACCTGGTTTGAATTTTTGGTTGGAAAACTCCATCCCATCTTTGCAGAAAATAACTTTGGTAACATTATAGTTTGGAAGATCTGCACATCGGGCTAAAACTGGTTCCCCTCCAGGGCTGATGTCATATTCAGGAACAACGTAGGAGCGGGGAGATCACCTGGAACAACAAAGAGACAGGGACATATGCCTGAGAAGGGAATGACAGGAAGCTGAGCGGGATGAGAAATGCAGTGACTGGTGAAAGGAGACGTGTCTGTTCACTTGGGAATTCACAGAAATATGGAGTTTAAAACAGCAAATCCAGGCACCATTTGGGGGCAATGCCCTGACTGCTGTCATAGACCAGGACACAGGTCAGACTTGCTTATTTAGTCTGTTTTATTTTGGGTGGGTGTGAATTCCTGCAATGCTGGGCCAGATCCCCAGCTGTTCTAAACTGGCACTGTTCCAATTTTTATTTTTATCATTTCACTGTTAAATTTGCACAGTTGCAGGAAATTATGGCGGACAGAAAATATTTATTTAATGACAACCAATGCTGAGATTCAAAAAATGAAAGCTTTAGACCCCTTAAAAACACAAATTGTCAACATCACATGTCAAAATATACAGAGTAAACATCCTTAAATCAAACCCAATAAAGTCTCAGACTGCACTTTTCTTACTTTGCCGAGCTAGACATTTCTATTGTTAATGATGGAAGAATTTTTTCATTGGTTTCTGTGTGAGTACAGTGAAATCAAAATTTATTGGCAGATACTGATAAAAATTGAATCCTTCCAAGCCTAGTCATAATAAAAAGATAGCCACTGCCTTGGAGTGTTTACAGCTTATGTAAATGATGCATAATTTTGCCCCTGGTCTGTCACACAGTTAAGCACATGCATAACTTTACTCATGGGAGTAGCCGTGTTATTTTCAAAGGGATTACTCACAAGAGGAAAGTTACAGTGCAGAAGAGCTGTCCTTCCAAACTAGCAAAGCCGGGATTTCTCACTGGGGTATCGCCATGTGGAAAATGTGGTATTTTAAACTTCATCTATTTAAAGCACAAACCTCTTTGCAGCAATGGTTTTTTGAAGTGAGAAATGTCACTTTTCCCTTCTCTTCCATCTCTAAAACAATTGAACAGCTCTTTGCAAAGTCTTCCACTTGATATAAAATGGTCTCTGATTTCTTTTCGATATCATAGCCTTTCCACTGGAGCTCAGTGTCAGCATCCCTATTGTACAGATGGAGAAACAAAGTTTGGCTGAAAAATTGGGAGAAGGGAGCATGAGGAATGAGCAAACATTTTGTCTAAAATTTTCCCATTTATTTGCAAAAAGTTTAAAATATTGTCAACATTTTGACTCTGTCTAATGACCCTTGTTTTCTGCAGACTTGATTAATTAATCTTCCCAGAATGTTTGATAACAAATAAGTCACAATCAATGCACATGTGATAGGTCTCAATGCGGATATCGATGGAAAGACCCAGTTAGGAATATGATAAACTCTGGCTAGTTACAGGGGAGGATTATAAAGTCTGCAGTGAGTTTGAGGGTTTGACCAGAAGTCTGTTGAAGTCGATGGAAAAAACTCTCCTTGACTTCAATGATCAGACTGTAAACAAATTCCCTTTAATAAGAAAGAATCCCCCACAATTCCCTGGGAAACTCAGAATATGGAGCCTAGGAACATTTTCCAGTATTTTACACCTTAATATTGGCATTTCCTAACATCAGAGTTTTTGAGTTTGAAACCTCAATAACTTCCTTTTAATGTAGTTTCTGTATATGTATTTTTAGTATTCTCTACTGCAATGGTACCTAGCAGTGCCTCTTATAGACCAGGATCCACTTGTGCTAGGGGCTGTACAAACTCAGAACAAAACCAAGTAAACTCAGAGGTTCTAATTTTCAAAGCTGTCTATGGGATTTGGATCCAAATTGCATAATTTTCAATGGGAAATGGGTATTTCAACCACTAGGCTACTCTGAGGGTACATTATATGTATGATTGTATGATCTGTTCACAAGGGCACATAGAGCAGGAGGTTACAAACATAGGAAGAAGATTGAAAAATAATGTCAGACATTGTAAGAAACTGCGCACCATGAATTTATAACCAGCTTTTCCATCTGAGATGAAATAACAGTCCGGATCCCAGTGAAATCATCATGTGTAGGCTCCATTTCAAATATTTTTAGCATAATTCTGACCCCAGGTGAGTCCCCACAGCCCCTCAGCCCAGGCAGACTCATAAACCTACCTCTCTCCCTGCTCCCCACACCCCGCAGCCCATCAGCAGAGAGTTCCCCAAATTTACAGAGCAGCCACAGAAGAATCATGGGAAATGGGAGCCAGTGACCAAGCCAGGAGACTCTGCAGCAGTGTCTGGGTCTCTGAGAACCCCCGAGGCTCAGTGTCTCCAGTCCCCTCCTCCCCAGGGGGAGCAGAAGTAGAACTGGTGGGTTGTGGTCTCTTGTAGCATGTCTGGGAGCAGCCCTGACATATGTGTGGCCAGAGGTGCCCTCCCCCCTTGAGATGTGAGTGGAAACATTATCCACCATTCCCCCTGCACACTTGAGGCTGGTCTCTGTGTCTGTGGTGGCTGAATGTGCTGATTTTCCATTGAGATTTCCAAGCACACAGACTACTAGCCACAGGTCAAGACTGGCCTTCCTCGCAGGGAGAAGTCACACTCTCCCCATCCCCAGGCCAGTACTCACCGTGTCTCCAAGGGGGGACCTCCTGGCTCACATAGGGGGCTGTGACCTACACCAATAGCGTAAAATTCACAGAGGTTCAGCGTCACAAACCAGGGCACTGTCCCAAGGACAGTTTTTAGGATAATAAAATACTCAGAGGACACACAGGGGCGTGTGGTTGGCATAAGCTGATGTCTGTCCACACAGCTCCAGTTGCCACAGTCTCCCAAGCACATTGTACCCAGAGCAGGAGCTTAGCATGTGGGTGAGTTTATCAGCAACCACTGAGCGAGTGACATGAAGCTGGGCTCTGATCTCCAGCCCCGCTCTGGTAGCATCAGCCCTCATACACTGCTCTTCACTGCACACTCTCAGCCCAGCCCCTGAGTGCCCCTCCAGGGGCCATGTGTCCCTGTCACACAGAACCAGTCCTGCTCGGCCCAGGCACACAGCTTGGACAGACACCATGTGACTGTAAGACAACCAGCCATGGACAAGGAAGGAATGAAAAACTGGCACATCCCAAGTGTTCGGGCTTCCCATGGAAAACGGGGACTGTGCTGCTAATACTGGACATGTGGCCCCTGTACAACACTCCCATTGGCTGGGAGTGATACAGCAGCTGGGAATTGGGTGGCTTCAGGAAAGTCCTGGCCATGCCCCCATTCCCAAGCCACGCCCCCTCTCCAAGTTCAGAGTGATACACTAGGCAGGGATTGGCTGGGTAGAGGGATGTCCTGGCTCTGCCCCCTTTCCCAGGCCACACCCTATGCCAGTAGCTGGCTTGTGGCTAGTCCAGTTGGCACATGTTGCTTTGAGTTACTAGCACAGCTGGGGTCATGGGAACGAGGTCAGTGAAGGGAAAGGATCCTGCATTGCAAACACTTTTGATAATGCAGTGAGTACAGATGGGGCAGGGCCTGTGGCTGGTCTCTGGGTCTGTATATAGTGCAGTCAGGCAGGTCCCTAGATGGGTCAGTAACCACAGCTCCATCTATATTTGTTTACAGGTAGTTCCTATTTTGGCTCCCTCCTCCATCTAATTTGCTCGTTATATTTAGGAAACTTCTTTAAAATGTGCCTTGAAATTTGGCCTCTTTATGGTGTGGTTGCACAGCCCCCATAGATTTGTGGATATTGAGGCCAGAAGGGACCATTGTGTTCCTCTAGTCTGACTCCCTGCATCACTCAGGCAGAGAATCTCATCCACTGACCCCTGCATCCCACCCATCCCTTGAAGTCAAGTTAGAGAGTATCTTTTAGGCACAACCATTTTGATTTACACACTCCAAGTGTTGGAGAATCCCCCATGTCATAAAATGATAAACACGTAAAATCAGCAATGAAAAGTCTGCAGAAGACACAAAAATTGGTGTTACAGGTAAATAATGACTAGGGCAGGTCACTGATTCAGAGCCACCTAAATCGATTGGTAAACTGGGAGCAAGCAAACAATAGTGGAAGCAGTGACTCTGAAAAGATTTGAGATCATGGAGCATAATCAGATGAGCAGCAGCTTCCAGTGCAGTGCTGTGGCCAAAAGGTTTAATGCAATCCTGGGATGCATAAACAAGGGAATCCTTAGTAGGAATAGACAGGTTATTTTATCTCTATATTTGTCACTGGTGTGACCTCTGCTGGAATACAGTGTTCAGCTCTGGTGCCCACAGTTCAAGAAGGATGGTGGTAAATTGAAGAGGGTTCATAGAAGAACCACAAGAATGATTAAAGATTAGAAAATATACATTATAATAATAGATTTAAAGAGCTTAATTTATTTCGCCTAAAGTAGAGACGGTTAAGGGGTGACTTGATTACAGACTGTAGCTATGTACATGGGGAAGAAAATTTTTAATAATGGGCTCTTCAGTCAAGCAGAGAAAGATATAACATGATCCAATGGCTGGAAGTGGAAACTAGACAATTTCAGACTGGAACTAAGAGGTAAATGTCATGCTATATGGAGCAGCTCACAAACAAGAATATTAACCTTGGGCCAAACTGTTAAGAAGGGGGGCACAAACTCCAAACTAGTGGTGAGTTCTATACTTAGATTTCACCAACACCAGTAAAAAGTCCAAACTCCTCTGGCACTATACAACCTTATCATGGAGGCACAGACAGTGCCCTGGGGCATTCTGACCAACCTTGCCATGCAGGAAAACTTGACTTAGTGATGGTAACTTCATACCAAAGATCACAAAATATTCAGGTTATTCTCAGTTGAAAAGACCAGTCACCTATCCAAGGTCAATTTGCACCTTACATCTCACACCAAAGACAGCGCTTGTAGCCAATCCTATAGTGAACTAATTTAAAGAATTATTAACTAAGACAGAGAAATAAGCAAGTTATTTACAAGGGTGAAACAGGTGAACATACACACACAAATGTGTTGCAGTCTTAGGGTCCAGATGGTTACAGAGCTGTTGAAATTTGCCAGAAATTTGTAGATCCTGAGGGCTAAGCCAAGTTCATCCTGGGGATCTCTTGCTTATATTTAGGAATCTTTGCCCTTAGAATCCAAACAGCATCAAAAGACCCCAATTCCTTCTGGTCAGGGATTTTTATCCCCATTTCCCTAGAGTCCAAGTTGATGGGACGAGCACATGCAAAGCCCTATTTCACACTGGGTGATGCTTCTTTGCTGACTGGATTTCAGTTTCAGAGCAAACATTTTTGCATTTGCAGACCAAACACTGAAGCGTTACCATATAGCGTGGCTTACAGATATTATAAGTGAGATTAATCTCAGGCAGCAACTTACAAGCATTTCATAAAGAGTAAACACATTGTTACAAGTCAAATACCAATTTTAATGCTACTAACACACTGGTGAGTCAGACTGGTTTCCAACTCTGCATTTCATAGCATTCACTCAAGGCCTCAGGACCTTAGCATCTGCTGGCACCCGACAGGAGCTGGATCGATAGTTCGGGAGGCTTTGCTCCTTCCCCCTCCACACTCTGATCCACACACCTCCCCAGCTCACTAACACACATTCCCATTTCTCTTTGCACCACAGATGCTGTGGGTGGGGGTGATGCTGTGCCCTGGTGGCTATGTGGGACTGGGCACCCACACTCCTGCAGCTGAGTGAGCCCCATGCAGTTAGGCTGTATTTATCTGGGGAATCTGTGGGGCTGTGTGTTCTCTGAGACCCGAGCCCACAGGGGCAGAGACTTTTGGGTTGTGTGCTATAGCCTGACCACTGGGACCCTATGTATGAGCCGCTCCATCCCTGAATGCATTGGGGCCCAGTGCGGAGATGGACCTGGGGTGTGACATTCTAACTAGAGACATGAAGGGCATGTCAAGGTTCCTTCCCCACTCTGAACTCTAGGGTATAGATGTGGGGACCTGCATGAAAACCTCCTAAGCTTACTTTTACCAGCTTAAGTTAAAACTTCCCCAAGGTACAAACTATTTTACCCTTTGCTCTTGGACTTCGACTGCCACCACCAAATGCCCGGGTTTATTTTTTGAGAAAGAGTTGTTTGGAAATGTCTTTCCCCCAAAAATCCTCACCAAAGCCTTGCACCCCCCTGCCTGGGGAGGGCTTGATAAAAATCCTCACCAATTTGCATAGGTGACCACAGACCCAAACCCTTGGATCTTAAGAACAATGAAAAAAGCATTCAATTTCTTATAAGAAGAATTTTTATATAAGAAAAGGTAAAAGAATCACCTCTGTAAAATCAGGATGGTAAATACCTTACAGGGTAATTAGATTCAAAACATAGAGAACCCCTCTAGGCAAAATCTTAAGTTACAAGAAAGACACAAAGAACAAGAATAGGTTTCAGAGTAGCAGCCGTGTTAGTCTGTATTCGCAAAAAGAAAAGGAGTACTTGTGGCACCTTAGAGACTAACAAATTTATTAGAGCATAAGCTTTCATGAGCTACATCTCACAAATGCATTCGATGAAGTGAGATGTAGCTCACGAAAGCTTATGCTCTAATAAATTTGTTAGTCTCTAAGGTGCCACAAGTACTCCTTTTTTTTTTGCGAAAGACAAGAATATTCATTCTATTCAGCACAATCTAATTTCTCAGCCATTTAAAGAAATCATAATCTAACGCATATCTAGCTAGATTACTTACTAAGTTCTAAGACTCCATTCCTGTTCTGTCCCTGGCAAAAGCATCACACAGACAGACGGACCCTTTGTTTCTCCCTCCCTCCAGCTTTGAAAGTATTTTGTCTCCTCATTGGTCATTGTGGTCAGGTGCCAGTGAGGTTATCCTAGCTTCTTAACCCTTTACAGGTGCAAGGATTTTTCCTCTGGCCAGGAGGGATTTTAAAGGTGTTTACCCTTCCCTTTATATTTATGACAGGGCAACAGGAGAACATTCCACAAATACATTAGAAGCAAGAGGAGGACCAAGGACAGGTTAGGCCCATTACTCAATGGGGGTGGGGGGAGAGGAATTAGGTAGAATCACAGGCTGAAATAGGGAAAGAACAAGTTAAAAAATATTTAGACAAGTAAGATAGAATACTCAAGGAGCTGAATGAGGAGATATCTGTCCATTAGTGATTATCTATGAAAAGTCATGGGAAGACAGGAGAGATTCCAGAGGACTGGAAAAAGGGCAAATCTAGTACCCACCTATAAAAAGGGGAATAAGGACAACCCCGGGAATTACAGACCAGTCAGCTTAACTTTGGAAAGATAATGGAGCAAATAATTAAGCAATCAATTTGCAAACACCTAGAAGATAATAAGGTGATAAATAACATCATGGATTTTTCAGGAAATAAATCATGTAAAATTTAAAACCAATCAGATAGCTTTCTTTGACAAGCCTTGTAGATAGGGAAGAAGTGGTAGATGTGGTATATCTTGATTTTAGTAGGGCTTTTGATACTGTCTCACATGACCTTTTCATAAACAAACTAGGGAAATACAAACTAGATGGAGCTAGAATAAGGGGAGCATAACTGGTTGGAAAACTGTTCCCAGAGAGTAGTTATTAGTGGTTTACAGTCAGTCTGGAAGGGCATAATGAGTGGGATCTTGCAGAGATCAGTTCTGGGTCTGGTTCTGTTCAATATCACTTATAAAGTTTGTGGGTGATACAAAGCTGGGAGGGGTTGCAAGTGCTTTGGAAGATAGGATTCAAATTCAAAATGATCTGGACAAACTGGAGAAATGGTCTGAAGTAAATAGGATGAAATTCAATAATGACAAATGCAAAGTTCTCCAAGTATTAAGGAACAGTCAATTGCACACAACAAAATGGGAAATGACTGTCTAGGCAGGAGTGCTGCAAAAAGGGATCTGGAGGTCATACTGGATCACAAGCTAAATATGAGTCAACAGTTTAACACTGTTGCAAAAAAAGCAAACATCATTCTGGGATATATGAGCAGGAGTGTTGTCAACAAGACATGAGAAGTAATTCCTCCACTCAACTCAGCGCCGATTAGGCCTCAGCTGGAGTATTTTGTCCAGTTCCAGAAAGATGTGGACAAATTGGAGAAAGTCCAGAGAAGAGCAACCAGACTGATTAAAGTCTAGAAAACGTGACCTGTGAGGGAGGATTGTAAGAATTGGGTTTGTTTAGTCTGGAGAAAAGAAGACTGAAAGAGGACTTGATAACAGTTTTCAAGTGCATAGAAGGTTGTTAGAAGGAGGAGGGAGAAAAACTTGTTCTTAACCTCTGAGAATAGGACAAGATGCAATAGGCTTAAATTGTAGCAAGGGCAGGTTAGTTTGAACATTAGGAAAACTGTAAGACACACAATACACAATGGTCAGCTAGGGAGATAAGCACCTCCCACCTCTTGCCTGGTGGAAACTGTCTCAAGGCACACATCCTCTGGGTTACCTGGTTTTAACTACAAGGCATTAAGAACACAAATTCTAATATATTCCTGTCTCCTTCTATATTATCTGCACATACATTTAGCAAAGATTCTGAGGACCAGTGTGACACAGGCTTTCAGTATTCAGAGTAGCAGCCGTGTTAGTCTGTATTTGCAAAAAGAAAAGGAGTACTTGTGGCACCTTAGAGACTAACAAATTTATTTGAGCATAAGCTTTCGTGAGCTACAGCTCACTTCATCAGATGCATTAGAATCCTCATGACAATCTTTGGTGAACTAGAATGTGTCTTCTATAGGCCAGGTTGCCTGGTCAGCCTACTTCTCCTATAATGTGTTGTGTGGTCTTGGTACATGGCAGGGCGCATCATGGGGGTTTTGTCATCAAACCATCATCAGCATTTTGTTTTGTCAAAAACCCAGCTCACTGCCAGCTCCACAACAAACCTTTCCCAGACTCTATTGTTACTTCCTTAAAACAGGTCTTAATGCTGGGCCTTTCATAAAGCATCTCCCCTTTATGCCTTCACTCCCTGCAGGGTAACTCCTACTAGGGCTTCCACTTGGCCGAGCCCAATCCCAAGTCCATCCCCTAACCCTTCCCTGATTGGGCCAGCTCCTTCTTAAAGGAAGTGCCACCTCCATGCTGCCATCACCTGACAAGGATACTAGCCCCAAGTGTTGTAACAGGGCACTGGGTACGTGCACCCCAGCATCCTTTTACACTCATCCCCAGTGTTTAATGTGCTTCTGAGGCTATGTCTTCCTTGCAGAGTTATCGCACATCATCTACTCTCAACTCCCCTGGAGCTAGCCTAGCTAGAGCGAGAGCAGCCGTTACAGATGTGATACTTTGGAAACATGGAGTAGTCAGAGACTATTATATTGAGGTGTGACAGATACTATGGACACAGGGAATAGTCTAAGACTATCGTATCATCTTCAGGAATGTATTTTGCATCTGTACGAACTGGCGATTGTTTGTATTCTATGCTTAATGGTGAAGCAAAACAGTTCTTCCTCCAAGAACTAAAGTCACTTGTGGGATAATTCAAGCAAATCCCTAATGCAGGAAACAAGTCTGGGGTAATTAAAACTAGGCTTGGGAGACTTCAATTTTTATTTTTATTTTTACAATTCCTATAGATATCATTTATGTTTTCTTTATATTTATATATTTACTTTTTCTCAGGTGTGGGGAAGTTATAGAGGCATCAGAAGATGGGGGATGGTGGTTTAGATAATAAATGTTTAATGCCACTTGATACTGATGATCAAAAAGCTTTATAACTATTAAAACACAACTTGTCAACATCAGATGTCAAAATAACCTTGAATCAAATGAGAATAAGTTCTCAATTTTTCTTCCTTTGAGATTATTCTTCCTTTGCCCAGCTGTACATTTTGATTATATTATCTATAATACTTTTTTGTTGGTTTGTGTGTGTGTATGGTGAAATCAACCTTTACCAACATTTACCAATGAAAATCTAACACTTCCAAGCCTAATTACAACCCATGGGGAAATAGCATAGACTGGTTTGACATGGTTGAAGAAGCCTAAGAACACAAAGGACTTGCGAATATATAAAGTAGCCACCCTAACCTAGGAGAATTTACATAAGACCGTGACCAAGAGAGACTGGCTCTAGGGAAAGGACCTGAAGGACGTTAATCCTATCATGGTCTCCATGTGGGAAAAGCATCGCTGCCTGGTAAGCTCGACATCCATATCCACTATTAACTGTTTTTATGGTCCATTTTCTCAGTAATGTTTTTCTTCTGAATAAATAGTACTTTGCTTCATGCAAGCTGGCTGGTCCCTGGGTAAACTGGGGAGAATGGGACAACACTGTTGAAAACCGGACACTTGGCAACCCTAGATGGCAGGTGCTGAGCTGAAGTCAGACCTACTCGGTTGATCGCAGTGAATTGAAGCCTAACTCCCTGGTCTGGAGAGGTAGGAATGCAGATTCCTGCCCCAAGAAAGGTGATGGCTGGAAGCCCGAGACCTACGTGTACTGCCCATGAGGAACCTGTGAAGGGGTCAGAGGTGAAGTTATCTCAGGAAATGGGAGAGTGGCCCCACCGTGAAATAACACTGGAGAAGCACAAAGGGGTTGTGTAGCAGCAGCTGAGTCATAGAATCATAGAATCATAGAATATCAGGGTTGGAAGGGACCCCAGAAGGTCATCTAGTCCAACCCCCTGCTCAAAGCAGGACCAAGTCCCAGTTAAATCATCCTAGCCAGGGCTTTGTCAAGCCTGACCTTAAAAACCTCTAAGGAAGGAGATTCTACCACCTCCCTAGGTAACGCATTCCAGTGTTTCACCACCCTCTTAGTGAAAAAGTTTTTCCTAATATCCAATCTAAACCTCCCCCATTGCAACTTGAGACCATTACTCCTCGTTCTGTCATCTGCTACCATTGAGAACAGTCTAGAGCCATCCTCTTTGAAACCCCCTTTCAGGTAGTTGAAAGCAGCTATCAAATCCCCCCTCATTCTTCTCTTCTGCAGACTAAACAATCCCAGCTCCCTCAGCCTCTCCTCATAAGTCATGTGCTCTAGACCCCTAATCATTTTTGTTGCCCTTCGCTGTACTCTTTCCAATTTATCCACATCCTTCTTGTAGTGTGGGGCCCAAAACTGGACACAGTACTCCAGATGAGGCCTCACCAGTGTCGAAGAGAGGGGAACGATCACGTCCCTCGATCTGCTCGCTATGCCCCTACTTATACATCCCAAAATGCCATTGGCCTTCTTGGCAACAAGGGCACACTGCTGACTCATATCCAGCTTCTCGTCCACTGTCACCCCTAGGTCCTTTTCCGCAGAACTGCTGCCGAGCCATTCGGTCCCTAGTCTGTAGCGGTGCATTGGATTCTTCCATCCTAAGTGCAGGACCCTGCACTTATCCTTATTGAACCTCATTAGATTTCTTTTGGCCCAATCTTCCAATTTGTCTAGGTCCTTCTGTATCCTATCCCTCCCCTCCAGCGTATCTACCACTCCTCCCAGTTTAGTATCATCCGCAAATTTGCTGAGAGTGCAATCCACACCATCCTCCAGATCATTTATGAAGATATTGAACAAAACGGGCCCCAGGACCGACCCCTGGGGCACTCCACTTGACACCGGCTGCCAACTAGACATGGAGCCATTGATCACTACCCGTTGAGCCCGACAATCTAGCCAGCTTTCTACCCACCTTATAGTGCATTCATCCAGCCCATACTTCCTTAAGTTGCTGACAAGAATGCTGTGGGAGACCGTGTCAAAAGCTTTGCTAAAGTCAAGAAACAATACATCCACTGCTTTCCCTTCATCCACAGAACCAGTAATCTCATCATAAAAGGCGATTAGATTAGTCAGGCATGACCTTCCCTTGGTGAATCCATGCTGACTGTTCCTGATCACTTTCCTCTCCTCTAAGTGCTTCAGGATTGATTCTTTGAGGACCTGCTCCATGATTTTTCCAGGGACTGAGGTGAGGCTGACCGGCCTGTAGTTCCCAGGATCCTCCTTCTTCCCTTTTTTAAAGATGGGCACTACATTAGCCTTTTTCCAGTCATCCGGGACTTCCCCCGTTCGCCACGAGTTTTCAAAAATAATGGCCAAGGGCTCTGCAATCACAGCCGCCAATTCCCTCAGCACTCTCGGATGCAATTCGTCCGGCCCCATGGACTTGTGCACGTCCAGCTTTTCTAAATAGTCCCTAACCACCTCTATCTCTACAGAGGGCTGGCCATCTCTTCCCCATTTTGTGATGCCCAGCACAGCAGTCTGGGAGCTGACCTTGTTAGTGAAAACAGAGGCAAAAAAAGCATTGAGTACATTAGCTTTTTCCACATCCTCTGTCACTAGCTTGCCTCCCTCATCAGTAAGGGGCCCACACTTTCCTTGGCTTTCTTCTTGTTGCCAACATACCTGAAGAAACCCTTCTTGTTACTCTTGACATCTCTTGCTAGCTGCAGCTCCAGGTGCGATTTGGCTCTCCTGATATCTTTCCTACATGCCCGAGCAATATTTTTATACTCTTCCCTGGTCATATGTCCAACCTTCCACTTCTTGTAAGCTTCTTTTTTATGTTTAAGATCCGCTAGGATTTCACCATTAAGCCAAGCTGGTCGCCTGCCATATTTACTATTCTTTCGACTCATCGGGATGGTTTGTCCCTGTAACCTCAACAGGGATTCCTTGAAATACAGCCAGCTCTCCTGGACTCCCTCAAGCTGTAGGCCATTTACCGATAGACCAGCCAACTCAGATTAAAAGCACCGCCACACTCTAGTGAAGTGTATTGTTGGGACTCATGTTAGATGCAGCACAAGGTGTAACTGGAGCTGCTTCTGCCATGAGGACAAGTCCTGAGAGGGCTTTAGGCCAGTGGTTCTCAAACTTTTGTACTGGTGACCCCTTTCACATAGCAAACCTCTGAGTGTGACCCCCTCTGACAAATGAAAAACACTTTTTAATATATTTAACACCATTATAAATGCTGAAGGCAAAGTGAGGTTTGAGGAGGAGGTTAACAGCTCACAACCCTGCATGTAGTAAACTTGTGACCCCCTGAGGGTTCCCCTCTCCCAGTTTGAGAACCCCTGCTTTAGGCAAAAGGATCCTCACTGATTCTTCAGGCTCTAGATTCACAGGAGAAGGCCCAAAGTGAGTGCAGGACTGCAGCAGGTTCACCATCCTCCCGGGGGGGACCTGCTGTTGTTTATTACCCAGACCAAAGGGACTCACTTTCACTGTCTATGTGGATCCTGTGTTATCAGCTGAGAGTTTGCTGACCCCATGGCTGCTGTGAGGTATTTCCTGTCACTCTATCACAGAGAGGCCTGTATAAATCTACATCTTGGGCCAGATCTCCAGCCAGTTTAAATCAACCCAGCTTCACCAGCTTCAATGGACCAAAGACAATTTACAGCAGCAGGGATCTGGCCCATTGACTCCAGTGGAGTGACACTGATTTACACTAGCTGGGGTTCTAGCTTCAGACACCAATGGAATGGGTCTGATTTACACCAGCAGGAGATTGGCCCCACTGACACCAATGGAGCGATGTGGATTGACACCAGCTGGGGCTCTGGCCCTCTGCCATTGATACCCCTAGCTAGACTATGTTCATTTAGATCCACACATGTAGGAGTCCACACATGTAGGAGTCCTACGTGCACACAGGGGAAGGGGCCCAGGTCCCTCAGTGGCACCGTCCCCCACCATGGACCATGCTGGAGCTTATCTGTAGAAGGAGGGACACCTGGATGGACCCAGAGAAGAGGGAGGAGCTGCTAGGGCCCAGATCAAGGATACAGAACTGGAGAGGCCAGGGTTGGGGTGACTTTTCTGTAGGGATGCAGACAGGACCGTCCTGGGGGGTGGGGTGGAAGGGAGGAATCTCCATGGGGAAATCCTCACAGAGATTTCCTTGCAAAAATTCCCTTCCTGGAGTTTTTGGATGGGATGGGAGAGAATGATCAGCCCCTACTTGCTGAGGCTTTGTCTCACAGTAGTGGGCATGTGCCAGTGTTCAGGCAGTGACAATACATTCATGGCCTTAGTGGCATCGTGTCTGCCCCGGAAATCTATGCCTACAGCTGGTCTGAAATTTCAACCAAAAACACTTGCAAAATATTTAGGAATTTTTCATCTACATTTGTTGGTTGGTTGGTTGCTCATGTTCTGTTCTGTTTGTTTTCTACCCGGAGACACCAAATGCTTTGAAAATTCACAATTTTGAGGCAAAAAATCCGCCTGATTTGGCCAGTTCAGGCAGAGGATCCCATTGTCCCAGATGACTCGTATGCAAGTGCTAGTGGCTGAGGCTACCCCCGCCCCTCGCAGCTCTGGGCCACTAGCCTTGCCCTGTTAGCCCTTCAGGGAGAGGCTGATGTTCCCAGGACACCTCAGTCACCTCCATTCCAGGGTGTCCTCTGCACCTTTACTCCAGCCACTGCTGTTTGGAAGGGAAATTCTGGAGCAAGGGTCGAGATCTCTGCTCTTCCCTGGATCTTCCCACTTCCCTCCCCAGGCCCAATTTCCCATTTCATTGGCTCTAACACAGGAAACACTTCACTCTCTCCTTTCTATTTCTGACAAGAGTGTGTGGCTTGTAGCTCTTTTCTCACACACACCCCATATCCTGGCCCCAGAGAAGCCAGTGAGACATATGCCAAGCTTGGTCCCATGATGTCATGGTTAGCTCTGGCCATTCAGCAACCTGAGCCCAAATCTCATTGGGGCCTAGCTTTTCTATACCCCAGTTTGATTTTTCCTCTTGCAAGTGGCCAGACTCATCAGGCTGATTTTTGAGGGGAGATCTGCAGCTGTAATAAGGCCAGAAGGGACCATTATAACCCTCTAGTCTGACTTGCTGCTCAGCACAGGCCAGAGAATCCCACCCACTGAGTCCATTACAGAGCTGGGAAATATTCTTCCCTAAGAGACCTCTTCCAGTAAGCTGTGTGGCCTATTGGATGACTCAGCAAAGTGAACTGTTTGAGTCTTTTCATGGTGAGTCATCTGAAGCAGATTACCGTTTTCAGCTCATTAGTTTTCTTCTGTTGGCTGATAGTTATGAAGTTAGCAGGCTTGGTTGAAATTTTTCCATCTACACTTTTTTTTTTGGTCAGAAAACTGGGCTTCAAAAACAAAAAAGTTTTGCAAAAAAGTATCTGCTTTCCTCCAACATTTTCAATTCTTTGTTGGAAAACCAAGAGCCAGAAAACCAAACATTTTCAGCCAAAAACAAACCAAACAAAATAGCATAAAATGTTTTGGTTTTCAGCAGCTTGCAGTCAATTTTTTTTTCTCTTCTTCAGTTTTTGGCCAAAATTGTTGGGTTTTTAGTTCCAAAAAACAAACAAAAAAAATTTTAGTTTTGGGAGTTTCCGGGTTTTTTGTTTTTGTTTGTAATGAAAAGTCAATATTTTCCAGTTGGGAAAAAAATTCTGACCCACTTTTATAAGATGCAAAGTGAGATTGGACATTTTTATGGATAACAAAATATCCAGAATGTATAATAGTTACTGTTAAAATCAGAATATGGAAGAGATGTTATAAGATCTTGCTTTAGGGCTTAAACCAACCTCTAACTATCTGAGTCTCACACCTTTGTCTGAAGTCTTTGGTTCTGGCCACAATCAGAGACAGGCTACGGCACTAGATGAACCTCAGTTCTGATCCAATCTAGCTATTCTCAGTGGGTTTGTCTAGACTGTAGTTTGTGGCCATGTGGTAATTCAACTTGACTCATTGGCAATTAATTTAAGTTAACTACAACACTAGAAGGCTGATTCAGATACTCCACATACATTTGTGGGTGACCCTAATGCAACCACAGAGGCTCCATGTGATTGGAGTGTCTTGATAAACATTTGCAAAGGTGCTCCAGCTAACTCCAGTTAATTGGCAATCAAGAGCTGTAACTGATCCACAAGCTCAAGCCTGGACATAGTGAAATAGGGCAGTGCAGTCCCATGGTATAACGGTTAGTTCTTTGACTCTGAATCCAGCAATAGGAAATGTGGTTGGTATGACTACGTCACTCAGGGAGGTGTGTGTGTGAAAAATTGACGCCCCTGAGCAATGCAGTTAAACCAGCTTAACTCCCCGTACAGACAGCACTAATTCCACTGGAGGTGGATTAACAACGCCAATGGTAAAAGCCCTCCCACTGGCACAGTGGTGTCCTACAGCTGCAGGGTTTTAAGCATAGCCCTGCCCTCATTGGGACCTCTCGTTTCACAGCCTGATTTTATTGGTCCCTCAGCACTGTGTGGCCGAACATCTCAGACTGGTTTTGAGGGCGATGGAATGGCTGATTTCAATGACTGTGCAGCCAAATGGAGGGGCTGTCTGGTTTTGTACCAGGAAATTAAGCATTCCAACACCTTATTAGGCTGAGTCTTGCTAAATACAGCTAGTGTTTCACTTTAACTCATGCCTGGCCTTTCAGTTACATTATCAGAGCTATCTAGAGCACAGGTCTGGGCTGTGCTCAGCTGACTGTTTGAGTCCCACATTTGCATGATAAATGGTCACTGCTGCAGCTAATTCAAAAGGGAAACAGAAAAAGCAGGGTCTAGAAGTGAGATGATAAGATTAGGCCGCAGGCTGGCTGGGCTCCATTCCTGGCTCTGGGAGGGGAGTAGGGTCTAATGGCTAGAGAGGGGGAGGGATGGGAGCCAGGACCGCTGGGCTCTATCCCTGGCTCAAAAGGGGAGTGAGACCCAGTGAGTTAGAAGAGGGGACCTGGGAGTCAGGACTCCTGGGTTTCATGGGGCTGTTCATAAATTGCATAATGCTTTGTTGGGGGAGTCCTTCATTTTGCATGTTTGTTTCAGTTACAAAGTGTTGGGGGGCTGGAAAAATAGGGTTGCCAACTTTCTAAAACCGAACACCCTAGCCCCGTCCCTTCCCTGAAGCCCCGACCCCCGCTCACTTCATTTTGCCTCCCTTGGTGGCTCGCTCTCCCCCACCCTCACTCACTTTTACTGGGCTGGGACAGGGAGTTGGAGTGTGGGAGGGGGTGAAGGCTCCAGCTGGGGGTGCGGGTTCTGGGGTGCAGCCAGGGATGAGGGATTTGGGGTGCAGGAGGTGGCTGCAGGTTGGGGGGTGAGGCTGAGGAGGCTCCACGAGCTGCTGTCAGCTACAGGCACTGCCCCCCCCCCACTCCAATTGGCTGGTTCCTGGCCAATGGGAGTGCGGTACTGGTGCTCAGGGTAGGGGCAGCACGTGGAGCCCCATGGCCTCCCCCGCCTCCGCCTAAGAGCCGGACTTGCAGGCCACTTCTGGGGCGCAGCACAGAGCCAGAACAGGTAGCAAGTAGCCTGCCTTACACCCGCAGAACTGCCGACGGGACTTTAACAGCCCGGGCAGTGGTGCTGACCGGAGCCACCAGGGTCCCTTTTCGACCAGGCGTTCCAGTCCAAAATTGGGGGGCTGGGACTCAGGACTCCTGCGTTCTACCCCCAGCTCTGGGAGGGGAGAGGACTCTGTGGGCTTGAGGTGAAAGGGCAGAGCTAAGATCTCTGGCTGGGGGTGAGAGGTGCCTGTCCAGGCAGAGCCCTGTGATACAAAGGGAGGGAAACCAGCAAAACCACACCAGAGATTCAGACAAGCGCTGACCTGGAGGGGACGGTCAGAACAAACAGCCAGCACGAGGGCAGTGGGGCTCTGGTGCCATCTAGAGGGGAGAGGGAAGCGCCATTGGGAGCCAGCATAGTCCTAACCCCCAGCCCTGGGGCAGCTGGGCAGGGGCAGAAATGTCCTGGGAGGTTTCCCAGCAAACCCACAGACTGGGCCTGGTCAGGGGATCAGTGACTCCCCCTGCTGCATATGCACCTCGCAGAGGCAGGCCAGGGACTGGGGGAGCTGCAGCCCTGGCTGAGCGGGGCAGGCAGTGATGAGGGGCTGCCTGGGCCCAGGAAGGGGGAACTGACCCCAGCTGCAGCACAGAGGCCCTAGGGATGCCCCAGCTAGGGGTGCAAGGAGAGAGACTGAGGAGAGAAGCTGTTATTGCCAGGCTCCTGGGTTGTGCAGCATCCCTGCCTATGGGGCCTGCTCCTGGCCAGACTTCAGTCCAGGATAGCTCTGCTCTGGAACTGGGATTAGGGTCCCATGAGGAAGTTTCCAGCTGGGTGGATGAGAGCTCAGAGATTAGGCCCCTGCTGTCCATGTGCCGGCAGGCCGGGCAGAACTGCGGGGGGATAAACGCTAGGGCCCGTGTGTTTGAGTTTCACACGGTGAGGATCTGGAGGTGTTTGGAGAACTTTATCTCCCCCCTGTGCTCTGTACCCAGCCCACTTCTGGCTGGCCCAGGCCTGTGGGGAGCGCAGGGTCCATGCTTTAGCAGAACTCCATGGTTCTCGAGGGGAGCTGAACTCCTGAAAATCCAAGAAGGAATCAACATTGCACAAATTCACACTGCAGATTTATTGCAATGGGAGTAAACAAGCTGACATCTGTCCTGGTGTCTATAAAACTACAGGTTTCAGAGTAGCAGCCATGTTAGTCTGTATTCGCAAAAAGAAAAGGCGTACTTGTGGCACCTTAGAGACTAACAAATTTATTAGAGCATAAGCTTTCGTGAGCTACAGCTCACTTCATCGAAGTGAGCTGTAGCTCACGAAAGCTTATGCTCTAATAAATTTGTTAGTCTCTAAGGTGCCACAAGTACGCCTTTTCTTTTTATAAAACTACAGACAGTGCTGGGAAGCAGGGTTTGGGGAGTCTAAGAGAAATGCACCTAGAGAGCGCTGAGATGTTGGAGAGCAGGTAAGAGCAGGGAGGGGTCTGAAGAAAGAGACACGGAGCAGAAAGACTTTCCCTAAAACTTTACAAAGTTCAAAGGTGACTCAGTGATTAGCCTGCTAGTCTCTTCGGTGCCTGCCATTTCAGAGTCAATGCAAGCAGCAAGTGCAGGCTGGACCTTGTGTTTTAGAAGCCGGAGTGTAAACTGGGCCTTCCATGGACTTTCCCTACAGTGGCGTATGTTGCAGTCTTGTTTTCCTGCACCCAAGGAAGCTTTAAAACAAAAATAAAATCCTGTTATTCCTCTGCTTACCTCCAAGCCTCAGCAGATAGAGATTGACACCACAGCAGAATAGCCCTTTGAAGGGAGCTACGGGCAAAGCATCTGGTCATAATATGGAGAAACAATTTTGCAAAAAACATGTGAATTTATTTGTAGGTGGATCCATTTTTTATTTTTGCACAATTTGCCATTATTTTTTTATCATAATTCTCAACAAATGTTATCAAAATCATTATACTTTTTTAAATTTACTGAAAGCCCAGTTCTCAGTAAACAATTTTAGCATCCACTTTGATATAATGTCCACCAAATTTTTGCAAACAGAAAAATTTCAAAAGATTCCTGCAAGTTTTTGTAAAAACTTTCATTTTAGAAAAAAAGTTCATTTTTTGACAAAAAAATATTTTTGTTTAAAAATTTTCAATCAGCTCAAACACAGAGGCAGGAGCAGGTAGAGAGAGAAAACTGGGCAGAAGGAGAGAGAAATACTGTGTTTTTCTTGGGTAGTTAAAAGCAATAATTGCAGTGGCAGATATTCTGGGCAGGATGCAGGAATCGCTGGGTAAGAGTCTGCAGGAGTGCAGACTAGACTATCACAGTGGTTCCTTCTGCATTACAGTCTCTGAGGCTGCTCCCTACACCCAGCAGGGCAGAGAGAGGGATGCAAATCCCGGCTCACACCCCCAGCACAGAGGTCAGCCCTGCTGTGCTCCAGCATTGGACAGTGTCTCATGGCGCAATTTTCTGCTGGGACATTCCAGATCCTGAGCCTGAAATTCACGGTCAGGATTCAACCGACACCGCAACTCACCCTGGCTGTGCCGAACTCGCCAATGGCAGCATCTGGGGAGAGAGTTAGCAGAGAGCACAAGGGTAAGTACTGCTCCCTGGGAGAGCCACCCACAGAGATTTATCTATTGCTTGATCTAGTTGTTCAAAAACAACACTATCTAGCACCGACCCCGAGGTCCGGTCACTGCTTTAGAGTATATGCCGTGGGGTCGGTTCACACTGGCTCCCCCAGCATGACCAGCGCAGTGCTGGCTCGTGGTGACAGCACCTGCTCTCCTCCCAGACCTGACTGGTTCTGTAAATGGACACATTTCACCGGGGACTGGTGTTTCATTTGGGACTGGGTGTGAAATCGAAACTCCAGTGAAATAAACACAGCAGCAGCACCAGGAGCTTGAGACATCCCAAAATAAGCATGGCTGGGGCTGGGAGACCACATCAGGGTTCATTCAGTGTCAACTCTAATTGTGTCATTGCAGCTGCAAAGGGTGTGAATGAGAGCTGAGATGTGGACACCAATTATTGTTATTATTATTTAACATGTCTATGGGGGTAGTGCCTAAAGACCACAGCAAGTCGGGTCCCCCAGTGTCAGGCGCTGGAGGTTAGTGTAAGGCACAGGGGAAGTCTCCGACCTCTGCTATCAGGAAGTCAGACTACAAGGGTCCCTGATGGTCTGTGAATTACAGCACAGGGGAAGTTTTAACCCTCCCTCAGCACAGGGGGCTGCACTCTATGACCCCTTGAGGCCCTTTCCAGCCCTCCAGCTCTGATCCTCTGATTTCACCTTTCATATGTGTAGCCCTCCCTGTTCTTCAGACCCTGGGTAGTGAACTGGGGCCAGTGGAAACACAGCCAGATCAGACATAGGCTAGAGCAGGGAGCCTGGCGTGAGCATTGTGCAGGGGGGCCATGTTAGGGTGAGTCACAGCTCAGCCATGATTTTGGGATATCAGCAAGGGACAATGTCTGGGCAGTTTCTCTGTTTGCTCCATGTCACACCCTGTCCTCCCTCAACTTGTTTTTTTCCATCTGTGTTCAGTCATCAAACCCTTAGGCCCAGATCCTCAAAGGTATTGAGGTTCCAAACTTCCACTGACATAAAGTTAGGAACCTAAACAACCTCTGAGGATCTGGGCCTGGGGTCATAATGTTTTTGGGGCAGGGACTGTCTTCTGACTCTGTCTCTACAGCACCTGGTGCAGCATTGCCCATGCACTGAGGGCACCAGGCCTTACCTACACACAAGTAGTAAGCGGGAAGAACAAGTACTTACAGAGGATCTGCTCGTCCGTGGGCGTGTTCTCAGTGCTGCGGTTTGGGAGCTGTTTCCTGTCGAAAGCAAATGTGAAAGATGACACAAGAACAAATGGGTATAAACTGGCCACCAGGAAGTTTAGACTTGAAATCAGACGAAGGTTTTTAACCATCAGAGGAGTGAAGTTTTGGAATAGCCCTCCAAGGGAAGCAGTGGGGGCAAAAGATCTATCTGGTTTTAAGATTCTACTCGATAAGTTTATGGAGGAGATGATATGATGGGATAATGGGATTTTGGTAAGTAATTGATCTTTAAATATTCAGGGTAAATAGGCCAAATCCCCTGAGATGGGATATTAGATGGATGGGATCTGTGTTACCCAGGAAAGAATTTTCTGTAGTATCTGGCTGGTGAATCTTGCCCATATGCTCAGGTTTAGCTGATTGCCATATTTGGGGTCGGGAGGGAATTTTCCTCCAAGGCAGATTGGAGAGGCCCTGGAGGTTTTTCGCCTTCCTCTGTAGCATGGGGCATGGTTGACTTGAGGGAGGCTTCTCTGCTCCTTGAAGTCTTTAAACCATGATTTAAGGACTTCAATAGCTCAGACATGGGTGAGGTTTTTCATAGGAGTGGCTGGGTGAGATTCTGTGGCCTGCGCTGTGCAGGAGGTCAGACTAGATGATCAGAATGGTCCCTTCTGACCTTAGTATCTATGAATCTATGAAATGTGTCAGTGTGGGTGGATATTGCTCTGTGTTTATGGTACACATCCTGCCACTGGCCAGTGAGTGGCACACAAGCCTCCCTTCCCAGCAGGTGTGTCTCAGACTTCATTAGACACTGACCCCGAGAGAGAGGCCAGGCAATCCCAGCTGATCCTCAGAGGATCTACCCACATTCAGTTCCTGTCCTGCTCACCAGAGAAAATACCAGGGCAGCTGAGAACTCAGTCCCCCATCCCCCGCACTTCCCTGCATCACACCCTGGGGACACGACCAGAATCACAACCCCAGGCGAAGGTATGCTCCTTCTTACCTCAGACATCTCTGTTTAGCTGAAACTGAAAGAAAAAGGAAGACAGTTGTAATTGGCAGGGTCCCAGACACCCCTCGCTCCCTGCCTGACCAAGAGATGGGCTCCACAATGCTGTGGCCAAGGATTGGACTCTGCGCCATGGTTACGGTGGGCGTTTCAGAGCTGCCCAAGGGATCTGGAGGCCCAGTTGCCAAGTTAGTGTATCCAAATCCCCTGGGCAGCTCTGGAAATCTCAGTCTTAACATAGCTCACCTGAATAGCCCCCTGGAGCCGAGCAGGCTTTTGGCTCAGCCAGGAGAGTAGCCAGCAGCTGCCTCCTGTATGATGTATCCATCCCTCCATTGGGGCCCCGGATGGGTGGTATTTGCCAAAGTGCCCATGGGATTAGGGAGCATATGCCCCACTATAAGGCCACGGCACTTCGGCTCCTACTTTCCTTAGCAGTTTATGAAATGGCCCCCTAGGCATTTGGGACAGCGTTTCTTAAAGCACCAGAGTGACCAGGCCGCTTAAGTCCCATTGAAAGCCATTGAATGTAGCTGCCTTCATAGGCTCATTTGAAAATGCTCCCCTTGGTCTCTCCCTGAAATGGCCACTGTCCACTCACAGCCTCGGGCTGAGGTCCCCATCGCCTACCTTTCTTCACCAGCAGATAAATCAGTGGAGCCAGACACACGACAGAGAGCCCTGCGATTCCCCCAATGGCCTCCAGTCCCAATCGCCCTCCTGGGAAAACCATACAAACATGAACAATCCTGCGGGAGCTGATGCTGAAGAATTCATGCTGCAGGTCTCCCTGCACTAGGGGCCATGCTGGCTGGGTGTCACTTCTGGGTTATGGCTCCTGCCATAGCTCCTGCCCAGGCCCACTCCTGACAGCAAAACCACCACAAGAGACAACCAAGGAGTGATGGAGACCTCAGAGTAACCATGCCCAGAGAGAGCTAGGGTCTGTCAGAGACACCAGCGAACCAGCGGAGCAGCGGGGACAGCAGAGCAGCTCACAGCAGGAGTTTGCCTGGGACTGGTAAGTATCCGAGTGTGTGTGTTTGCTTGCTGAGGAAGTATCCGAGCGTGTGTTTGCTGGGAGGACAGGGAGAGAGCCTGAGTGAGTGTCTGATTGGCTGCTAGCCTGCAGGGGGCGGGCATTAGGGTGTCTGTGTGTTTGCGTCAGGGAAGCCTGGCTGTTTGAAAATAGCCAGAGCCTCGCGAACCAGCTGAGCAGCGGGGACAGCAGAGCAGCTCACAGCAGGAGTTTGCCTGGGAGTTCGCCTGGAGTGAGCCCAGTGAGGCTTACATCTTGCCAACGTCTCTGAGGAAGCTCATAGTAGGTAGGTGATATGGAAGGGGGGGGGTTCAGCTATTGTGACCTGCACTGGATGTGCCATGTTTGTCTTTCTTCCACAGGACAGAAGCGACTTTGTCTGTACAAAGTGCAAGCTGGTCTCCATATTGGAAGAGAAGATTGAAGGTCTGGAGCAACAGGTAACGACCCTGCGTTGTATACGAGAGACTGAGGATTTTCTGGACCAAACTCAGGATAGCCTTCTAGGGGCACAAAGCTCTAAAGATATAGAGCAGGTTGCACAGAGGAGCCAAGAGGCCAGTGAAGAAGCTTGGCAACATGTGACCTCCAGAAGAGGTAAGCGGAATGTCCGGGTTCCAGTAACACAGACACAGGTAACTAACCGCTTTCATGTTCTCTCCACAGGTACCAATGCGGAGAGTGGACCAGATGATATGTCTGGGGGGAGAAAGCAGAAGGAGACCCCGCTGGTTGGGAGGCATGAGATGCGATGTCCTGAGGTTGGGGGTTCCACGACCACCACTCCCAAGAGGAGAAGGCGGGTGGTGGTGGTCGGGGACTCTCTCCTCCGGGGGACTGAGTCATCTATCTGCCGCCCTGACCGGGAAAACCGAGAAGTCTGCTGCTTGCCAGGGGCTAAGATTCGTGATGTGACGGAGAGACTGCCGAGACTCATCAAGCCCTCGGATCGCTACCCCTTCCTGCTTCTCCACGTGGGCACCAATGACACTGCCAAGAATGACCTTGAGCGGATCACTGCGGACTACGTGGCTCTGGGAAGAAGGATAAAGGAGTTGGAGGCACAAGTGGTGTTCTCGTCCATCCTCCCCGTGGAAGGAAAAGGCCTGGGTAGGGACCGTCGAATCGTGGAGGTCAACGAATGGCTACGCAGGTGGTGTCGGAGAGAAGGCTTTGGATTCTTTGACCATGGGATGGTGTTCCATGAAGGAGGAGTACTGGGCAGAGACGGGCTCCATCTTACGAAGAGAGGGAAGAACATCTTTGCCAGCAGGCTGGCTAACCTAGTGAGGAGGGCTTTAAACTAGGTTCACCGGGGGAAGGAGACCAAAGCCCTGAGGTAAGTGGGAAAGCGGGATACCGGGAGGAAGCACAGGCAGGAATGTCTGAGAGGGGAGGGCTCCTGCCTCATACTGGGAATGAGGGGCGATCAACAGGTTATCTCAAGTGCTTATATACAAATGCACAAAGCCTTGGAAACAAGCAGGGAGAACTGGAGGTCCTGGTGATGTCAAGGAATTATGACGTGATTGGAATAACAGAGACTTGGTGGGATAACTCACATGACTGGAGTACAGTCATGGATGGTTATAAACTGTTCAGGAAGGACAGGCAGGGCAGAAAAGGTGGGGGAGTAGCACTGTATGTAAGGGAGCAGTATGACTGCTCAGAGCTCCGGTATGAAACTGTGGAAAAACCTGAGTGTCTCTGGATTAAGTTTAGAAGTGTGTGCAACAAGAGTGATGTCATGGTGGGAGTCTGCTATAGACCACCGGACCAGGGGGATGAGGTGGATGAGGCTTTCTTCCGGCAACTCACGGAAGCTACTAGATCGCATGCCCTGATTCTCATGGGTGACTTTAATTTTCCTGATATCTGCTGGGAGAGAAATACAGCGGTGCATAGACAATCCAGGAAGTTTTTGGAAAGCGTAGGGGACAATTTCCTGGTGCAAGTGCTAGGGGAGCCAACTAGGGGGAGCGCTTTTCTTGACCTGCTGCTCACAAACCGGGTAGAATTAGTGGGGGAAGCAAAAGTGGATGGGAATCTGGGAGGCAGTGACCATGAGTTGGTTGAGTTCAGGATCCTGACGCAGGGAAGAAAGGTAAGCAGCAGGATACGGACCCTGGACTTCAGGAAAGCAGACTTTGACTCCCTCAGGGAACAGATGGCCAGGATCCCCTGGGGGACTAACATGAAAGGGAAGGGAGTCCAGGAGAGCTGGCTGTATTTCAAGGAATCCCTGTTGAGGTTGAACCATCCCGATGAGTCGAAAGAATAGTAAATATGGCAGGCGACCAGCTTGGCTTAATGGTGAAATCCTAGCGGATCTTAAACATAAAAAAGAAGCTTACAAGAAGTGGAAGGTTGGACATATGACCAGGGAAGAGTATAAAAATATTGCTCGGGCATGTAGGAAAGATATCAGGAGGGCCAAATCGCACCTGGAGCTGCAGCTAGCAAGAGATGTCAAGAGTAACAAGAAGGGTTTCTTCAGGTATGTTGGCAACAAGAAGAAAGCCAAGGAAAGTGTGGGCCCCTTACTGAATGAGGGAGGCAAGCTAGTGACAGAGGATGTGGAAAAAGCTAATGTACTCAATGCTTTTTTTGCCTCTGTTTTCACTAACAAGGTCAGCTCCCAGACTGCTGTGCTGGGCAACACAAAATGGGGAAGAGATGGCCAGCCCTCTGTAGAGATAGAGGTGGTTAGGGACTATTTAGAAAAGCTGGACGTGCACAAGTCCATGGGGCCGGACGAATTGCATCCGAGAGTGCTGAAGGAATTGGCGGCTGTGATTGCAGAGCCCTTGGCCATTATCTTTGAAAACTCGTGGCGAACGGGGGAAGTCCCGGATGACTGGAAAAAGGCTAATGTAGTGCCCATCTTTAAAAAAGGGAAGAAGGAGGATCCTGGGAACTACAGGCCGGTCAGCCTCACCTCAGTCCCTGGAAAAATCATGGAGCAGGTCCTCAAAGAATCAATCCTGAAGCACTTAGAGGAGAGGAAAGTGATCAGGAACAGTCAGCATGGATTCACCAAGGGAAGGTCATGCCTGACTAATCTAATCGCCTTTTATGATGAGATTACTGGTTCTGTGGATGAAGGGAAAGCAGTGGATGTATTGTTTCTTGACTTTAGCAAAGCTTTTGACACGGTCTCCCACAGCATTCTTGTCAGCAAGTTAAGGAAGTATGGGCTGGATGAATGCACTATAAGGTGGGTAGAAAGCTGGCTAGATTGTCGGGCTCAACGGGTAGTGATCAATGGCTCCATGTCTAGTTGGCAGCCGGTGTCAAGTGGAGTGCCCCAGGGGTCGGTCCTGGGGCCCGTTTTGTTCAATATCTTCATAAATGATCTGGAGGATGGTGTGGATTGCACTCTCAGCAAATTTGCGGATGATACTAAACTGGGAGGAGTGGTAGATACGCTGGAGGGGAGGGATAGGATACAGAAGGACCTAGACAAATTGGAGGATTGGGCCAAAAGAAATCTAATGAGGTTCAATAAGGATAAGTGCAGGGTCCTGCACTTAGGATGGAAGAATCCAATGCACCGCTACAGACTAGGGACCGAATGGCTCGGCAGCAGTTCTGCGGAAAAGGACCTAGGGGTGACAGTGGACGAGAAGCTGGATATGAGTCAGCAGTGTGCCCTTGTTGCCAAGAAGGCCAATGGCATTTTGGGATGTATAAGTAGGGGCATAGCGAGCAGATCGAGGGACGTGATCGTTCCCCTCTATTCGACACTGGTGAGGCCTCATCTGGAGTACTGTGTCCAGTTTTGGGCCCCACACTACAGGAAGGATGTGGATAAATTGGAAAGAGTACAGCGAAGGGCAACAAAAATGATTAGGGGTCTAGAGCACATGACTTATGAGGAGAGGCTGAGGGAGCTGGGATTGTTTAGTCTGCAGAAGAGAAGAATGAGGGGGGATTTGATAGCTGCTTTCAACTACCTGAAAGGGGGTTTCAAAGAGGATGGCTCTAGACTGTTCTCAATGGTAGCAGATGACAGAACGAGGAGTAATGGTCTCAAGTTGCAATGGGGGAGGTTTAGATTGGATATTAGGAAAAACTTTTTCACTAAGAGGGTGGTGAAACACTGGAATGCGTTACCTAGGGAGGTGGTAGAATCTCCTTCCTTAGAGGTTTTTAAGGTCAGGCTTGACAAAGCCCTGGCTGGGATGATTTAACTGGGACTTGGTCCTGCTTTGAGCAGGGGGTTGGACTAGATGACCTTCTGGGGTCCCTTCCAACCCTGATATTCTATGATTCTATGATTCTATGACACGGGGCACATTCAGTGTAGAGCGGACACGGGGACACTAACGCACTGGGATGGGGACCTACAGGACTACGTAGCAGGGGCTGCCATTCCCAGGACCAGCGCCACCTTGGCCATTCTCTGGAGGGGCAGAGTGAGGGGAGATGGGAAGGAGCTAGGAACTACTGCCTGGGGGCAGGGGAGTGTGAGGATATGGGAGCAGAAATGCTGAATATAAGTCTGGACAATACAGACAGACCCATTTCCCTGGCCATTGCTGTGTACTCTTGGCCTTGAGCCATGGCTCCTTGGGCAGGGTTGGTAGATCCATCTTGCTCACTCTAAGGCTAGTTCAGCTCTGGAACAGACTTCCAAGGCAGTTGTGGAATCCCCCTTATGGGAAGTTATTAAGAACAGGTCGGACAAACCGTGTCAGGGATGGTTTAGGTCCCACTTCAGCGCTGGGGTTGGACCAGATGACCTCTCAAGGTCCCTTCCAGCCCCATATTTCTATGACTCTGCTATTACATTTCCAACAAAGGCTTCTGTGGCTAGTAGGGGGAGGAACTGGGCTGGAGCAGCACTTGATGCATCTCTTAGTCTAGCTCTCATTGCTATATCCCCAGAGTAAGGGGTCTTTAGAGCTTTGGAGCTGCCCTGGCTGGTGGAAACATCAGCTGGGGAGGAACAGGCCTGAAAACATAAGCCCCAGAGCTTGTTCAAAAATGGTTTGTTTTGTTTTCTGCAGAAAATTGTGATGAAAATGGGGGGGGGGGAATGGTTTGGCTTTCTCAACATTTTTGGTGGGAAAATTTCAACTTTTCACCAAACATCAAAAACATTTTTGTTTTGTTTTCAGGAAGTCAGAAAAACACTGAAAAAGAACAAATTGTCAACCAAAGACTGAAATATTTTCACTTTTCAATTTACTGACCAAAAATAAAAATGGAAAATTTCCAAGGAAAGTCAAATTTTGCCACAAAACTCTTCATTTGGTCAAAGCCTCAATTTTTCATTAAAAAAAAAGGTTGATGGAATTCATAATAGTTTTCCAGTACAGCCCACCCCTCACGCCAGCCTGGTGAGACAATGCCAGCTGGAAGCTGTAGGATGATGGATATGCTGGATATGAGTCAGCAGTGTGCCCTTGTTGCCAAGAAGGCCAATGGCATTTTGGGTTGTATAAGTAGGGGCATAGCGAGCAGATCGAGGGACGTGATCGTTCCCCTCTATTCGACACTGGTGAGGCCTCATCTGGAGTACTGTGTCCAGTTTTGGGCCCCACACTACAGGAAGGATGTGGATAAATTGGAAAGAGTACAACGAAGGGCAACGAAAATGATTAGGGGTCTAGAGCACATGACTTATGAGGAGAGGCTGAGGGAGCTGGGATTGTTTAGTCTGCAGAAGAGAAGAATGAGGGGGGATTTGATAGCTGCTTTCAACTACCTGAAAGGGGGTTTCAAAGAGGATGGCTCTAGACTGTTCTCAATGGTAGCAGATGACAGAACGAGGAGTAATGGTCTCAAGTTGCAATGGGGGAGGTTTAGATTGGATATTAGGAAAAACTTTTTCACTAAGAGGGTGGTGAAACACTGGAATGCGTTACCTAGGGAGGTGGTAGAATCTCCTTCCTTAGAGGTTTTTAAGGTCAGGCTTGACAAAGCCCTAGCTGGGATGATTTAACTGGGACTTGGTCCTGCTTTGAGCAGGGGGTTGGACTAGATGACCTTCTGGGGTCCCTTCCAACCCTGATATTCTATGATTCTATGATTCTATGAGAGGCAGGAGGAGCTGTGGGGAGACAAACCGCAAACTCTCTTCAGTGGGGCAGGTTGGAGGGAGATGCTCAGCTGGGGCTTTTTAACGATGCCCCTGTGACGTTGCACTCCATAACGTTTTATGGAAATATGCTTCTGAGTGTGAATATAATGCAACTGGAATATGCTTCATGTAAAAGGTCTTTTGTAAGGTATCATTACAAAGCTTATGACCTACTGAGTGCGTTCATTGTATTTGTTTGCATGTATTATTTCTATGTCTGGAGTGAGGAAATAAGATATAAACTTGTATTACTGATGTAAATATGATAAGTGGAAGCCATTAAGGGTGCTTCAGAATCAATGAACTGTGAATGGGTTTGTTTACCTGCAAGCCTTCCTGTGTACCTGTTGGCCAACTACTAGGTAATGAAGAAGGAGGTCTTACAGTGACATATGATCATGTCACCTGAACTGGAATCTATCTTAAACCTGGTGCTTTTCCATTTAGCAGGAGGGATGGGGATCCAGAGAGACAAAAGATTCCTGCCTTGTGCCAAAGATATAAAAGGGGATGGAACAGAACAAATGGGGCTGCCAGTCATGAGAACACCCCTAGTTTCCACCTAAGATGTCTGCTAACAAGGACTGTACTGAGGGAAAGTATTGGTCTCAGACTATGAAGGAGTCTAGTGTTTGAAGGAAGCTTATTGGAACATCTCTAAGGTTGAGATTTTACCTGTAAACAGTTTCTTAATGTATTAGGTTTAGACTTGCGTGTTTTTGCTTTATTTTGCTTGGTTAATTACTTTGTTCTGCCTGTTATTACTTGAAACCATTTAAATCCTACTTTTTATACTTAATAAAATCACTTTTGTTTTTTAGTAAACCCAGAGTAAGTGATTAATACCTGGGGGGAGCAAACAGCTATGCATATCTTTCTATCAGTGTTATACAGAGCCGACAATTTATGAGTTTACCCTGTATAAGCTTTATACAGAGTAAAACAAGTTTAGTTGGGGTTTAGATCCCATTGGGGACTGGGTGTTTGGGTGCTGGAGATAGGTGAGCTGCTTAGCAGTTTTGGGTTAAAGTCTGCAGCTTTGGGGGCGTGGACCAGACCTGGGTCTATGTTGCAGATGGCTAGTGTGTATGGCTAAACAAGGCGGGTTCTGAAGTCCCAAGCTGCAGGGAAAATGGGCTCAGAGGTAATACCAGCACATCAGGTGACAGTCCCAAGGGGGGTCCTTGTGACTGAACCTGTCACAGCCCCCTTTTATCTTAGCATGTTGGAGAGATGCTGAATTAGTGCCTCATGCGCACCTGAAATCGCTCAGTGGAAATCTTCCCACTGCCTCCAGTAAGTTGGGAATCTGGCCGTTAGCAAATACAACTTATTTACGATCAAGAATTGATTTTTTCTCACAGCTGCCGCTATTGCTGGGATCAGGGTCACTAAAGTGAACACTGCTGTCTGGGAAATAAACCTTAGCCCACAATAAAAATTTCCGACTGCATCAGAGCAAATACAAATCAGTTACCTTGATAAAGTGAAAAGCCTGTCATTGGGGGAAGTGGTGTAGCTATAGCAGCCGAAGAACGACTACTTGTGCTACATTGATGACATCTTCATCATCTAGACCCATGGAAAAGAAGCCCTTGAGGAATTCCACCATGATTTCAACAATTTCCATCCCACCATCAACCTCAGCCTGGACCAGTCCACACAAGAGATCCACTTCCTGGACACTACGGTGCTAATAAGCGATGGTCACATAAACACCACCCTATACCGGAAACCTACTGACCGCTATTCCTACCTACATGCCTCTAGCTTTCATCCAGATCACACCACCCGATCCATTGTCTACAGCCAAGCTCTAGGATATAACCGCATTTGCTCCAACCCCTCAGACAGAGACAAACACCTACAAGATCTCTATCATGCATTCTTACAACTTCAATACCCACCTGCTGAAGTGAAGAAACAGATTGACAGAGCCAGAAGAGTACCCAGAAGTCACCTACTACAGGACAGGCCCAACAAAGAAAATAACAGAACGCCACTAGCCATCACCTTCATCCCTCAACTAAAACCTCTCCAATGCATCATCAAGGATCTACAGCCTATCCTGAAGGATTACCCATCACTCTCACAGATCTTGGGAGACAGGCCAGTCCCTGATTATAGACAGCCCCCAACCTGAAGCAAATACTCACCAGCAACCACACACCACACAGAACCACTAACCCAGGAACCTATCCTTGCAACAAAGCCCGTTGCCAACTCTCTCCACATATCTATTCAGGGGACATCATCATAGGGCCTAATCACATCAGCCACACTATCAGTGGCTCGTTCACCTGCGCATCTACCAATGTGATATATGCCATCATGTGCCAGCAATGCCCCTCTGCCATGGACATTGGTCAAACTGGACAGTCTCTACGTAAAAGAATAAATGGACACAAATCAGACGTCAAGCATTATAACATTCAAAAACCAGTTGGAGAATACTTCAATCTCTCTGGTCACTCCATTACAGACCTGAGGGTGGCTATCCTTCAACAAAAAAACTTCAAAACCAGACTCCAGTGAGAGACTGCTGAATTGGAATTAATTTGAAAACTGGATACCATTAACTTAGGCTTGAATAGAGACTGGCAGTGGATGAGTCATTACACAAAGTAAAACTATTTCCCCATGTTATTTCTCCCCCCCACCCCACCCCCCACTGTTCCTCAGACATTCTTGTTAACTGCTGGAAATGGCCCACCTAGCTTGTCACCATGAAAGGTTTTTCTCCTTCCCCCCTCCACCCCGCTGGTGATGGCTCATCTTAAGCGATCACTCTCCTTATAGTGTGTATGATAAAACCCATTGTTTCATGTTCTCTATGTGTGTATATCAATCTCCCCACTGTATTTTCCACCAAATGCATCCGATGAAGTGAGCTGTAGCTGACGAAAGCTTATGCTCAAATAAATTTGTTAGTCTCTAAGGTGCCACAAGTACTCCTTTTCTTTTTGCGAATACAGACTAACACTACTCTGCTACTCTGAAACTTGATAAAGCGGATTCTCAGTCGTGCTGCTCCTGGAACTGGCACCTGCACAGATAGTGCAAAAGCAGAAAATAATTCCAGTGAGAAGAGCGTGTGTGTGTGTGTGGGGGGGGGGGGAACGTGCTCACTAGTTTGAAGACAGAGCTTGGTAAATTCATGAAGGGGATGATAAAATGGGGTTACCTCCAATAGCAGGAGCTAAATTTGCTGTGGAAGGAAGCCCCTTCTAGTCCTGTGCCCCATGTTCCTATGAATGATCCTCCTTGGAAATGCTGAGCCAGCCCCTTAATTCTTTCCTTATCTTAATGGGGGTGTTTCCAGATGAGGCAGAGGAACTGAAGAAATGTTTTGTATCCTCAGGCCGTATTAACTTTATACTGGATTTCCGACAGGGCTCAGGGCAACAGGAGGAACTGCCCCCTCAGCTCAGGAGAGTCCGGGTTGGCAGAATGGGCTAAATTTTTAAAATAGCACAGCTCCCATTTAGACATGGGCAGGAACAGGCCTGAAAACGTAGGCCGCAGAGCTGGTTCGAAAATTATTTGATTTGTTTTGTTTTCAGCAGAAAATTGTGATGAAAATGAAAAAAAAAAAGTTTGGTTTTCTCAACATTTTTGGTGGGAAAATTTCAACTTTTCACCAAACATTAAAAAAAAATGTGTTTTGTTTTCAAGGAGTCAGATAATCACCGAAAAAGAACAAATTGTCAACCAAAGACTGAAATATTTTCATTTTTTAATTTACTGACCAAAAATAAAAATGGAAAATTTCCAAGGAAAGTCAAATTTTGCCACAAAACTCTTGGTCCAAGCTTCAATTTTTCATTAGAAAAAAAGGTTGATGGAATTCATAATAGTTCTCCAGTACAGCCCACGCTTTATGTCAGCCTTGGGAGACGATACCAGCTGGAAGCTGCAGGATGAGAGGCAGGAGGAACTGTGGGGAGAAACCAAACCAATAGTCTCCTGCAGCCCTGGCCACCCATCTTTGCCCTGGACTCCCCCAAACTCCCTGCAGTGGGGCAGGTTGGAGGGAGATGCTCAGCTGGGGCTTTTTAAGGACACCCCCTTTTATCTTGGCATGTTGGAGAGACGCTGAATTAGTGCCTCATGCGCACCCGAAATTGATCAGTGGAAATCTCCCCACTGCCTCCAGTGACTTGGGAATCTGGCAATTATTGAATACAAATTATTTACCATCAGGAATTGATTTTTTCTCAGAGCTGCCACTACTGCTCTGATCAGTGTCACTGAATGAACACTTCTGTCTAGGAAATAAACCCACACAAAATCACAACATTTCAGCCCCTTTCAGGCAAATCTGCTGATACTGTGAATCAGATACATGATAACTCCCACAGATTACGGTGGCGCAATTTTGACATCAATGAGTTCATGCAAATCAGTTTCACTGCACTTGTGTCAATGATCCCCATTTGGTGTAAATCAGTGTCACTCCACTAGAGTCAATGAGTTGGATTCCAGCTGGTGTAATAATCAGAATAACAATTAATAATAACGCATTAGCACCTGAGGACCAATTCCAGGTCAAGTCTCATTGTGCTGAAAAGACCCCAATATCTTTTATTGGATCAGCTTTTTTGGGTGAGAGAGAGACAAGCTTTCGAGCCACACAGAGCTCTTTTTCCAGTCTCTCTCCCCAACAGAAGTTGGCCCAGTAACAGATATTACCTCGCCCACCTTGTCTCTCTCATATCCTGGGACCAACATGGCTACAACTGCACTGAATGCTGACAGAAGTCGTTCTTCGGCTGCTATAGCTACACCACTTCCCTGAATGACAGGCTGACAGAAGCACACTTTTGTTGGCATAGTTGCGTCTACACCAAGGTTTTGCCAGCATAACTATGTTGACTGAGGTGTGTGAAGTTTTCACTTTCTTAGCTGAGATGGCTGTGCTGGCAGACCTTTGTAGTGTAGACTAAGCCCCAGAATGGGCTCCAGCCTCTTAGCCCACAATAAAAATTTCCGACTGTGTCAGAGTAAATACAAATCAGTTACCTTGATAAGGTGGATTCTCAGTCGTGCTGCTCCTGGAACTGGCACCTGCACAGATAGTGCAAAAGCAGAAAATAGTTGGTACAAGAGCAAATGGCGATAAAGTGGTCTGGAACAAATTCAGGCTGGAAATGTGAAGGAGGTTTCTGACTATTAGGGGAAGGAGCCTCCCAGTGAGAAGAGTGTGTGTGTGGAGGGGAACGTGCTCACTAGTTTGAAGACAGAGCTTGATAAATTCATGAAGGGGATGATAAAATGGGGTTACCTCCAATAGCAGGAGCTAAATTTGCTGTGGAAGGAGGCCCCTTCTAGTTCTGTGCCCCATGTTCCTATGAGTGACTCTCCTTGGAAATGCTGAGCCAGCCCCTTAATTCTTTCCTTATCTTAATGGGGGTGTTTTCAGATGAGGCAGAGGAACTGAAGAAATGTTTTGTAGCCTTAGGCCATATTAACTTCATGCTGGATTTCCCACAGGGCTTAGGCAACAGAGGGGAACTGCCCCCTCAGCTCAGGAGAGTCAGGGTTGCCGGAATGGGCTAGATTTTCAAAACAGCACAGCTCCCATTTAGACACGATAATAAGTATCCTGTTTACGAAAAGACTGAAGCTTATTGGGAGCACACTGGTTGCTCACCTGTCCCCATGTTATCAAAGTATGTCCCTAAACATCCACATTTACAACATGTTGGAGCTGCTCTCATGTTTTTCCTGGAAAATGTTTTTTCTTCACGAAAAAATGCCTTTGTGACCAAAGTGAACATTTTGAAAGTGAATTATTTCTTTGGTTTCCAATGAAAATTTCAGTAATCATGTTTGAGTTTTGGTAAAAATGGTCATTATTTGGTAAAAAACAACTGAAACCCAAAAATGTTACCCAGAAAATTTTTGGTTTCTGTTTTTTCATGAAAGAACCTGGAAAAGTTTCACAGGAAATTTTGGAAAAACCGAAAAGTATTCAAAACTGCATGTAAAATTTTTTTCCAACTCTAGTCATTTTAATTTCTGATAACAAACAAGTGCAATGTAATTAGCACTGTTTTACCTGTGACCTTCAGATACCGAGCGTCACTTAGCAGAGATTTTAACACCTGGTTTTTGTCATTTCTGTACATGTATCCACAGGAAATATTGCCTGAGCTGCCAGCCACGCTGTAAGCTAAATCATAAGAGAATTTTCCTCTCCTGGCTTGCAGCCTTGAGATTTCCATCCCATCCTTACAAAAGAAAACAATGGAGACAGGAACTCCTGCAGGGATTAAACATCTGCTGCTAAAAGTGTCCCCCTCATTAGCAGAGGTTGTCCCCAGGAACATCTCAGCGGCAGGAAGTGTGCCTGGAAAAATGAAAACTCAGTGACTCGTACTAAAGTGGTTCATTTTCACATAATCAAGGATCCATTGACATGAGTGAGTGCAGGATCAGACCCTGCTAGAATTACTAGACTAATTGTCAGAGAGAAAATTTTTAGACTCAGATTTTCAAAGTAGCCTAAAGGAGTTAGGTGCTCAAATTGCCTTCAAATGGACTGGAAATTGAGGGGGCCTAAACCCACAAGGTCTCTTTAATGGGGTTTCCTATGATAGCAGGGGATTGGATTCCATGACCCAGGAGGATCTTTCCAGTCCTATGTTCAGTGTTACTAAACATCTTTGCAGATTGGGCCCTTTGGGAAATGCAAAATTCTACTTTAGTTTTTTGTCCCGATCTTGCAATGAGCTGTGCAGGGGCAGCCTTCTATACCCGCGTGGAGTCCATTGACATTAATGGGGCCCCATGAACTTCACAGAGTTCACTGCAGTATCCAGAGCTTGCCTGTCCCATGGTCAAATTTTACTCTCACACTGGAGAAACCTCACTGAGGTTAACTGAGTTTCATTAGTTGGTTTTACTTCTGCAGCTGCTTTGAGCAAGCACTCACCAGAAGAAGTGCAGCTGGAATCCTGCTGTTGCTGTGAGGAGAAGATCAAACCTTGGGAAAGAAAAGCAAATGTATTTTAGGGAAAGGAAATGAAACAAAAGAAGAAACATTTTCTTTTAGGGCTTGGCTACACTTGCAAGTTAGAGCACATTAAAGCAGCTCCTGGTGCTCTAACTCCCGATGTGTCCACACTGGCAAGGCACGCAGAGCACCTGGACTCCGCAGCTGGAGTGCTCCTGGTACTCCACCTCCATGAGAAGCATAAAGCTTGCTGCACTCCGGCTGAAACGCCCGAGCATCAATGTGAACAAGGTCTTGCATTACTGCTCTGTGGTTGACCTCCAGAAACGTCCCATAATCCCCTGAAGTCAAGTGGGCACTCTTCTCGTTGTTTTGGAATCGACTGTAGGAATGCAGATATGCCCTTTCAAAGCTCTGTTTCTGACAGCGGGCTGCTTATCTGCTCCAGGACAAAGCAACCATTAGTGTGGAATGTTGCTTGCTGTGAGTGTGTGGCAGGGGGGAGGGGGATCTGCTGCTGTCTGAACTTACAAGACAGCATGCTGACACACTCTCAGCACCCCAAAACCCAACTCTCTCTCCCCCATATACACACGACACACTCCCTGTCACACTCCACCCCACCCCCCACATTTGAAAAGCACGTTGAAGCCACGTGCACTCTGGGATAGCTACCACAATGCACTGCTCTTTGTGGGGTTGCAAGAGTGGCTAATGTGGCCATGCCAGTGAGTTTGCAGCTGACAGTGTAAACACATGGCAGCGTTTTCCCTGCTGCGGTCTCTGAAGGCTGGTTTAACTCCCAGCAGTCTACATCTGCAAGTGTAGCCATGCCCTTATTTTGCAAGGTAGAACTTCTCTGAAGTGCAAATGAAATGAAGTTTGTGAGTGAAACTAAAAGATTCACTAAGATATTTCACCCCCATTGTCTGCTCTTTAGGAAGTGTAGCTATTAAACTACATCTAGAATTGGTCACATTTTATACATGATCCTTTAAATTAAATGTTCGGTCTTTATTTTTTAGAAAGAGAAATGCAATGTTTCTCCTCATCCTTGTCCACAGCAAATTTCTCATTATAATGTCCAGTAAGTTTATCATATTGTCAGTTAAACTGAAAAGACTTTAACTGAATAAAAAGAAAGATAAGAATGATACCACATCTGTGTAGGTACTTAAGTTGAAAAATTTCTATCAAAACTGTTCAATGGAAAGTTGGGATTTTAGCTCAGTGCAATTTTCTGCAGAAAATGTGTTCTTTTGGTATACAATTTTGACTTTCTTGAAAAACCTCACACCTGAAAATCAAAACTCTTTTAGATAAACCTTTTTGGTGTTGGTGTTTTGTTTTTCAATGAAAAGGTGACATTTTACAAGGAAATTTTTGACAAAAATTACATATATATATATATATATATATATATATATATATAGTCCCAGAGAGATGCACCTACTCCCACTTCACTGGCTCTTTGCACTGCAGAGCTACACCTCATTAGTCTAAGGGGCATTAGTATAAAGCAGAATCCAGGCTATGGCAACCTGAAAAAGGGCCTGAGTCTTCTTTCACTCTCAGGAGTTCTGCTCTAGTTTAATTCCACTGGGCCCAATCCTTCATCACCCTGAACCTGGTGGGGTTCCCGTCCAGATTCTCACCGTGCATCGTTTCTCAAAGCTCCACACGCACACAACACAGCCAAGTGTCACAATACTCACAGAGAAGCCACAGCCATGGCAAGAGAAGCCCTGTGAGATTCTCCATCAGCTGCCCAGCCCGAGAACTCTGGAGTGGTCTCTGCTCCCCACGGCAGGGCCTGCGTCCTGCTCCGGCTCCTCCAGAGCATCATAATGTGGAGAAAGTGCAGCTGCTCTGAGCCCTGCTCTAACCTGCCTCTGCTCTTCTGGTCGTTGCTCAAAAAGGTACACTTCAGCTCTCTGCTCTGCACCTCCCTCTTCTCCTGGAGGCTTGTGCAGCACAGCAGCAGCCTCTCTGCCCTGCTCCCTGAGTAGGTGCAAGAAAACCCACAGTTTCTTCCTACGCTGACCTCTCTCCCTCTTGGGGTGAAGCAGTGGGGATGCTGCTGCAGGCCTGAGCTCCGAGCCTGCTCTTGCTTATAACAGTTTGGAAGGAGAATGCGCAGTCTCTCTCTCAATCCCTCTCTGTGCAGGATGGTTGTCGTGGCGAGCTGTCCACTTAGAGGCAATTTCTGCTCCTTTAGGTTGTCAAGAGAAAAGAGTCTTCAGTCCCCCTCTGCTCAGGTGAGTCCACTTCTGCTGCCAGCCTATATTGTCTGTGGCCTATGTCCCCCACTCACACTAAGAATAGAAAGGAGCTTGCTGCCTTTTACTCCATGAGACACACGTGGACTTTCTCACACCTGAATGCTTTGCACATCCTGGGCTTTGGTCTCTTTTCTCTTGCCCTGATGTAAATCAGGAGTAGCTTGAAATCAAGACTGGATGTTTTGATAACATGTGCCTACTTCAAATAGGAATTAATTCAGGGAAGTTCTATGGCTTGTGTTATACAGGAGGTCAGACTAGATGATTGGACTCTATCCTGGGAAGCAGTGACTCTGAAAAAAATTGGGGGAGGGGAGAAGGAGGATGGATAATCATCTGAACATGAGCTCCCAATATAATACTATGTTCAAAAGAGCCAATGTGTTCCTGGGATCATAGATTCATAGATACTAAGGTCAGAAGGGACCACTCTGATCATCTAGTCCGACCTCCTGCACAGCGCAGGCCACAGAATGTCACCCACCACTCCTATGAAAAACCTCACCCATGTCTGAGCTATTGAAGTCCTCAAATCATGGTTCAAAACTTCAAGGAGCAGAGAAGCCTCCCTCCAGTCAACCATGCCCCATGCTACAGAGGAAGGCAAAAAAAAAACAAAACCTCCAGGGCCTCTCCAATCTGCCCTGGAGGAAAACTCCCTCCCGACCCCAAACATGGCAATCAGCCAAACCCTGAGCACATGGGCAAGATTCACCAGCCAGATACCCAGGAAAGAGTTTTCTATAGTAAATCAGATCCCATCCATCTAATATCCCATCTCAGGGGATTTGGCCTATTTACCCTGAATATTTAAAGATCAATTACTTACCAAAATCCCATTATCCCATCATACCATCTCCTCCATAAACTTATCGAGTAGAATCTTAAAACCAGATAGATCTTTTGCCCCCACTGCTTCCCTTGGAAGGTTATTCCAAAACTTCACTCCTCTGATGGTTAAAAACCTTCGTCTGATTTCAAGTCTAAACTTCCTGGTGGCCAGTTTATACCCATTTGTTCTTGTGTCCACATTGATGCTGAGCTTAAATAATTCCTCTCCCTCTCCTATATTTATCCCTCTGATATATTTATAGAGAGCAATCATATCTCCCCTCAACCTTCTTTTAGTTAGGCTAAACAAGCCAAGCTCCTTAAGTCTCCTTTCATAAGACAAGTTTTCCATTCCTCGGATCATCCTAGTAGCCCTTCTCTGTACCTGCTCCAGTTTGAATTCATCCTTTTTAAACATGGGAGACCAGAACTGCACACAGTTCATAAACAGGGGAATTCTGAATAGCAGTAGAGAGGTTATTTTACCTCTTTATTTGCACTGGTGAAACTGCTGCTATGTCCAGCTCTGGTGCCCACAATTCCAAGAAGGATGTTGATAAATAGGAGAGGGTTGATAAATAGGAGAGGGTACAGAGAAGAGCCATGAGAATGATTAAAGGATTAGAAAACCTGCCTTATCTTGATGCACTCAAGGAGCTCAATCTATTTGGCATAAGAAGGAGAAGGTTAAGGGGTAACGATCCCAGTCTGTAAGTACCTATATGGGAAACAAATATGTAATAATGGGGTCTTCTGTCTAGCAGAGAAAGAGATAACATGATGTAATGGCTGGAAACTGAAGCTAGACAAATTCAGACTGGAGATAAAGCATACGTTTTTAAAGGTGAGGGTAATTAACCACTGGAACAATTTATCATGGGCAGTGGTGGATTCTCCATGACTGACAATTTTTAAATTGAGAGTGGATGTTTTTCTAAATGATCTGCTCTGGGAATTCAGGGAAATTCTCTAGCCTGCGTTATACAGGAGGTCAGATGAATACACTAGTCCCTTCTGGCCTTAGAATCTACGAAGCTAGGGTCACAATGTTCTCTTTGGACCTTACAATCTATGCACTTCATGGCACCATTTACCCCCGTGGAAAGTGAGCTGAAAATGCTGCCAAATCATTCTGCATGCCCTCGCATGGGGTAAATGACGAGTAGGGCTGGTCAAAACATTTCTAATGAAACATGTTTCCCAAGAGAAAATGTGATTTTTGGCAAAATCAAAAAATTCTCCTGGAAAAGATCAATATTGGTGGAGTTTTCTGTCATTAGGAGTGAAGTTGACATAAATCTTTGTGTCCACCTAAGCCACTATAATGCCTCATGGCAGTTCCAGGTCTTTCATGCCCCCATTTTCTCCTAAGGGCCTTGCTCTGTGGGTGGCAGGTACCGCACCTCTGAAACCCAAACCCTCAGGGTTGCTGAGCGAGACACTTAAGATCTGGGTCATTCAATGCAGGGTCAGATGAGGGAAATGCCACTAATGCCCCACTACCAGAGGCTGCACCTGCTGACTCAGACTATTATTTAGTAACAGTAGATTCTGGGATTCAAAAAATTAAAGACCATAAAATACAAACTGTCAACAGCAGATATCAAAAGTTTAGCTTTAAATCAAACTCTAATTTTGTACTTTGCATCTCTGAATATTTAGCACGATGGAAATATATTTTCATCAGTTTGGGTGCATACAGTGAAATTGACATTTATCAATAAAAATCTAAGCCTAGTTATTGTCCTGCTTTCTGCCCAACCCTTTTGGGTGGCTTGTGCCTCTGTAAGAAGTAGCGGGGAGAAGTCCCTAAGTGCAGGAAAAACAATTGTACCCGGCCAACATTGTGTGACGTGTGTGTGTGTGTTTGTGTGTAACAATCTTTCTGTTACTTTGGAATACTAAGTGGTATTATTTAAAAATAAAACCAAACCAATTCATCTTAAACCTACAAAACAAGAGTTTTACAAACCAGGAGTGTTGATTTAGGTCCTTAAAACCTCACATATTTACACAATATATATTTACACACATAGAGATACATACATATTCTTTTCCTTAACATTCCTTGCACTGCTATTACTATTTTTTACATAACTGTACCCCAATTACACTTCCATTTTGTATAAGCAGAGACAGTTAAGTTCCAATAGAAACCTCTTATGATCCTGTAGTGATTTTGATTAACTTGTTCAATAATCAAATAATATAGATCAGAGTATCTGTCTGCCTGCTGCCTGCAGATGTCCTTTACAGACCATTTCTGTGGGGAAAGGTCCCATTTTCCCTCAGAATAGCTATAAAGTCTCCTGGGGACAAAAACACAGTGGTGGTAGTAGCCACCTGACCCCCTTGTATAATTTCTTTAACTACTGCTGTCCTGGGTCAGACCAAGGGTCCATCTATCCCAATAGCCTGTCTTGGATGGTGGCCAGTACCAGAGCTTCAGGGGGAATGTACAGAACAGGGCAATTTTGGAGAGAGGTTTAGGGTCAATTCAAATATAGGGTTGTATCCTTGACCATCTTGACTAATAGGCATTGATATGCTATCCTCCATAAATTTATCTAATTATTTTTTTATTCCAATTATATTTTTGGCCATCACAACATCCTATGGCAACGAGTTCCACAGGCTAGATGTGGGTTGTGTGAAAAAGTACTTCTGCTTGTTTGTATTAAACCTCCTGCCTATTCATTTCATTGGGTGATCTCTGGTTTTTGTATTGTGTGGAAGGGCGAATAACACTTCTCACCTCTCTTTTCCCACACCATTCATGATTTTATAGATCTCTATCCTATTCCCCCTCTTAGGGTATGTCTACACTATGAAATTAGATCAAATTTATAGAAGTTAGTTTTTTAGAAATCATTTTTATATAATCGACTGCGTGTGTCCCCACACAAAATGCTCTAAGTGCATTAAGTGCATTAACTCGGCCGAGTGCTTCCACAGTACCAAGGCTAGCGTCAACTTCCAGAGCGTTGCACTGTGGGTAGCTATCCCACAGTTCCCGCAGTCTCTGCCGCCCATTGGAATTCTGGATTGAGATCCCATTGCCTAATGGGGCAAAAACATTGTCGCGGGAGGTTCTGGGTATATGTCATCAGGCCCTCCCTCCCTCCATGAAAGCAACGGCAGACAATCATTTTGTGCCTTTTTTCCTGAGTTACCTGTGCAGACACCATACTACAGCAAGCATGGATCCCGCTCAGCTCACTGTCACCGTACGTCTTCTGGGTGCTGGGAGACACGGTACTGCATTGTTACACAGCAGCAACCCATTGCCTTGTGGCAGCAGATGGTGAAATAGGCCTGATAGCCATAGTTGTCATGTCCGAGGTGCTCCTGGCTGCCTCGGTAAAGTCGGTCAGGAGTGCCTGGGCAGACATGGGTGCAGGGACTAAATTAGGAGTGACTCGACCAGGTAATTCTCTTTAGTCCTGCCAGCAGTCCTATTGTACTGTCTTATGGCGAGCAGCAAGGAGATGAGGATGGCAAGTAGTCCTATTGCACCATCTTCTGCTGAGCAGTCAGGAGACGTGGATGGCTAGTAGTCCTACTGCACCGTCTTCTGGCAGTCAAAGATGTCAAAGATAGATGGAGTGGATCAAAACAAGAAATACACCAGATTTGTTTTGTATTCATTTGCTCCCCCCTCCCTCCCTCAGTGAAATCAACCTCCGACAATCATTTTGGTGAGGTCTGTCAGGGGCACCTTGAAAACTTTAATGGAGATTCAGTCCTGCCTGAAATACCAGGAGGAGAGATAGCTCAGTGGGTTGAGCATTAGGTTGAGCATTGGCCTGCTAAACCCAGGGTTTTGAGTTCAATCCTTGAGGGGGCCATTCTGTATGACAGTTGTTTTTGTTTCTCCTTGATGTAAAGCCACCCCCTTTGTTGATTTTAATTCCCTGTAAGCCAACCCTGTAAGCCATGTTGTCAGTCGCCCCTCCCTCCTTCAGAGCAATGGCAGACAATTGTTCCGCACCTTTTTTCTGTGCAGACGCCATACCACGGCAAGCATGGAGCCTGCTCAGATCACTTTGACAATTAGGAGCACATTAAACACCACACGCATTATCCAGCAGTATATGCAGCACCAGAACTTGACAAAGCAAAACCGGGCGAGTAGGAGACATCAGCGCGGTGACGAGAGTGATGAGGACATGGACACAGGCTTCTCTCAAAGCATGGGCCCTGTCAATGTGGGCATCATGGTGCTCTAATGGGGCAGGTTCATGCCATGAAACGCCGATTCTGGGCCCAGGAAACAAGCACAGACTGGTGGGACCACATAGTGTTGCAGGTATAGGACGATTCCTAGTGGCTGCAAAACTTTCGCATGCGTAAGGTCACTTTCATGGAACTTTGTGACTTGCTTTCCCCTGCCCTGAAGCACAAGAATACCAAGATGAGAGCAACCCTCACAGTTCACAAGCGAGTGGCAATAGCCCTGTGGAAGCTTGCAATGCCAGACAGCTACCAGTCAGTTGGGAATCAATTTGGAGTGGGCAAATCTACTGTGGGGCCTGCTGTGATGCAAATAGCCAACGCAATCAAAGATCTGCTGATATCAAGGGTAGTGACCCTGCGAAATGTGCAGGTCATAGTGGATGGCTTTGCTGCAATGGGATTCCCTAACTATGGTGGGGCCATAGATGGAACCCATATCGCTATCTTGGCACCAGAGCACCAAGCTGGCGAGTACATAAACTGCAAGGGGTACTTTTCAATAGTGCTGCAAGCACTGGTGGATCACAAGGGACGTTTCACCAACATCAACATGGGATGGCCGGGAAAGGTACATGATGCTCGCAACTTCAGGAACTCTGGTCTGTTTCAAAAGCTGCAGGAGGGGACTTTATTCCCAGATCAGAAAATAACTGTTAGGGATGTTGAAATGCCTATAGTTATCCTTGGGGACCCAGCCTACCCCTCAATGCCATGGCTCATGAAGCCATACACAGGCAGCCTGGAGAGTAGTCAGGAGCTGTTCAACTACAGGCTGAGCAAGTGCAGAATGGTGATAGAATGTGCATTTGGATGTTTAAAAGCACGCTGGCGCAGTTTACTGACTCGGTTACACCTCAGCAAAACCAATATTTCCACTGTTATTACTGCTTGTTGTGTGCTCCACAATATCTGTGAGAGTAAGGGGGAGATATTTATGGCAGGGTGGGAGGTTGAGGCAAATTGCCTGGCCGCTGGTTATGAATACAGCCAGACACCAGGGCAGTTAGAAGAGCACAGGAGGGCGCGGCGCACATCAGAGAAGCTTTGAAAGCCAGTTTCATGACTGGCCAGGCTATGGTGTGAAAGTTCTGTTTGTTTCTCCTTGATGAGCCCCCCCCCAGCTTGGTTCACTCTATTTTCCTGTAAGCTAACCACCCTCCCTTCCTCCCTTCGATCACTGCTTGCAGAGGCAATAAAGTCATTGTTGCTTCACATTCATGCATTCTTTATTAATTCATCACACATATAGGGGGTGTGAGAGGGTCAGGCCAGATGGCTATAGGAGAGTAATAGAAGGCAGATATATTAGCATCAGGCTAAGTAGGTCCCTTTTCCCTGGGTAAGGTAACAGGGAAGGTTCCAGAACAATCAGGAACCTTCTGTAGACAATTAAGACAGGCTGATTAGAACACCTGCAGCCAGTCAAGAAGCTACTAGAATCAATTAAGGCAGGCTAATCAGGGCACCTGGGTTTTAAAAAGGAGCTCACTTCAGTTTGTGGTGTGCGTGTGAGGAGCTGGGAGCAAGAGGCACTAGGAGCTGAGAGTGAGAATGTGGACTGTTGGAGGACTGAGGTGTACAAGCATTATCAGACACCAGGAGGAAGGTCCTATTGTGAGGATAAAGAAGGTGTTGGGAGGAGGCCATGGGGAAGTAGCTCAGGGAGTTGTAGCTGTTGCACAGCTGTTCCAGGAGGTACTCCAGACAGCTGCATTCCACAGGGCCTTGGGCTCGAACCTGGAGTAGAGGGCAGGTCCGGGTTCCCCCCAAATCCTCACAACTCCTAGTCAGACACAGGAGGAGCTGACCTGGTCTGTGGGTTCAGAAAAACAGCCAAGCTGAGGGCTGCCATGAAGCTCCATGGTGAGAAAATTCACCAATAAGTGCAAGACCTACCAGGTAGAGCAGGAACATTGTCACAGGCAAGGTAGCCCGGGAGGGGTGGTGGAGGAGGGAAGCACCGGGAGGGGTGGTGGAGAAGAGAAGGACAAGGCCACTAAGAGTTTAAAACTTACTGAATGCCAGCCGTCTGTTGCTTGGGCAATCCTCTGGGGTGGAGTGGCTGGAGGCCACCCCACCGCATTCTTGGGAGTCTGGGTGAGGAGACTATGGAACTTGGGGAGGAGGGCGGTTGGTTACACAGGGGCTGTAGCGGCGGTCTGTGCTCCTGCTGCCTTTCCTGCAGCTCAACCATATGTTGGAGCATATTAGTTTGCTCCTCCAGCAGCCTCAGCATTGAATCCTGCCTCCTCTCATCATGCAGCCACCACCTTTCAGCTTCAGCCCTCTCTTCAGCCTGCCACTTACTCTCTTCAGCCTGACACCTCTCCTTCTGGTCATTTTGTGCTTTCCTGCACTTTGACATTGTCTGCCTCCACACATTCGTCTGTGCTCTGTCAGTGTGGGAGGACAGCATGAGCTCAGAGAACATTTCATCGCGAGTACGTTTTTTTCGCCTTCTAATCTTCGCTAGCCTCTGGGAAGAAGATCCTGTGATCCTTGAAACACATGCAGCTGGTGGAGGAAAAAAAAAGGGACCGTGGTATTTAAATAGACACATTCTATAGAACAGTGGGTACATTCTTTCACGGTAAACCTCGCTGTTAACATTACATACATAGCACATGTGCTTTTGTTACAAGGTCGCATTTTCCCTCCCCCCACCATGTGGCTAGCCCTTCCCCCGTCCCCGTGGCTAACAGTGGGAAACATTTCTGTTCAGCCACAGGCAAACAGCCCAGCAGGAATGGCCACCTCTGAATGTCCCCTTAAGAAAAGCACATGGTCAACCAGGTGACCATGAATGATATCACTCTCCTGAGGATAACACAGAGAGATAAAGAACGGATGTTGTTTGAATGCCAGCAAACATACACAGCAATGCTTTGTTCAGCAATGATTCCCGACTACATGCTACTGGCCTGGCATGGTAAAGTGTCCTACCATGGTGGATGGAATAAGGCTGCCCTCCCCAGAAACCTTTTGCAAAGGCTTTGGGAGTACATCCAGGAGAGCTTTATGGAGATGTCCCTGGAGGATTTCCGCTCCATCCCCAGACACGTTAACAGACTTTTCCAGTAGCTGTACTGGCCACGAACACCAGGGCAAATTAATCATTAAACACTCTTGCTTTTAAACCATGTATACTCTTTAAAAAGGTACACTCATCAGAGGTCCCTTCTCTGCCTGGTGGGTCCAGGAGGCAGCCTTGGGTGGGTTCGGAGGTACTGACTCCAGGTCCAGGGTGAGAAACAGTTCCTGGCTCTTGGGAAAATGGGTTTCTCTGCTTGCTTGCTGTGAGCTATCTACAACCTCATCATCATCATGTTCCTTGTCCCCAAAACCTGCTTCTGTGTTGCCTCCATCTCCATTGAAGGAGTCAAACACAGTTGGGGTAGTGGTGGCTGAACCCCCTAAAATGGTATGCAGCTCATCATAGAAGTGGCATGTTTTGGGCTCTGACCCGGAGCAGCTGTTCGCCTCTCTGGTTTTCTGGTAGGCTTGCCTCAGCTCCTTAAGTTTCATGCGACACTGCTTCGGGTCCCTGTTATGGCCTCTGTCCTTCATGCCCTGGGAGATTTTCACAAATGTTTTGGCATTTCAAAAACTGGAACAGAGTTCTGATAGTATGGATTCCTCTCCCCATATAGTGATCAGATCCTGTACCTCCCGTTCGGTCTATGCTGGAGCTTTTTTGCAATTCTGGGACTCTATCATAGTCACCTCTGCTGATGAGCTCTGCACTCACGCTGGCCAAACAGGAAATGAAATTCAAAAGTTCATGGGCCTTTTTCTGTCTACCTTGCCAGTGCATCTGAGTTGAGAGTGCTGTCCAGAGCGGTCACAATGGAGCACTCTGGTATAGCTCCCGGAGTCCAATACCGTCTAATTGCATCCACAATACCCCAAATTCAACCCAGCAAGGCTGATTTCAGCGCTAATCCCCTTGTTGGGGGTGGAGTAAGGAAATTGATTTTAAGAGCCCTTTAGGTTGAAAAAAAGGGCTTCGTCATGTGGACGGGTGCAGGGTTAAATCGATTTAACGCTGCTAAATTCGACCTCAACTCCTAGCATAGACTACGGATTAGTCGTCTCTTTTTACTTACTGTGTAATGGGAACATCCAGCAGATGAGACATCTGAAAAATAAATACTGTATTTATAGCCATTTTTATTAGTAATTTTTCAGGTCAAATAGCATCTGAATTTTAAACATCTCTTCAATCCCCGTTATATGTGTGAGTAGTGCTGAAGGATTCAGACATCATGGGGATGATATTTCTAAAAACTACTTTTCAGTACTTAAGTTCTGAGAGGAATAAATAGCAATTCAAACAATAAATCTACCATTTGAAGCACATGTATGGGAGAGGTGATTTGGGGTCACTTTCAGATCTTTATTAGGAGGGCATCCGTTTCATGAAAAATGGAACCTGGGATCATGGATTTGGGTCATGATGGATTCTCCATCACTGGCAATTTTTAAATCAAGATTGGAAATTTTTTCCTAAATGATCTGCTCTAGGAATTACTTCATGGCAGTTCTCTGGCTTGTGTTATAAAGGAGGTCAGACTAGATGATCACAATGGTCCCTTCTGGCCTTGGAATCTATGAATCTATAACTCATTGCAGTGAAACAGAATAGGCTTAGGCAATGAGCACCCGTACCATCTGCTTTCGGGAAGTCCCGGATGACTGGAAAAAGGCTAATGTAGTGCCCATCTTTAAAAAAGGGAAGAAGGAGGATCCTGGGAACTACAGGCCGGTCAGCCTCACCTCAGTCCCTGGAAAAATCATGGAGCAGGTCCTCAAAGAATCAATCCTGAAGCACTTAGAGGAGAGGAAAGTGATGAGGAACAGTCAGCATGGATTCACCAAGGGAAGGTCATGCCTGACTAATCTAATCGCCTTTTATGATGAGATTACTGGTTCTGTGGATGAAGGGAAAGCAGTGGATGTATTGTTTCTTGACTTTAGCAAAGCTTTTGACACGGTCTCCCACAGCATTCTTGTCAGCAAGTTAAGGAAGTATGGGCTGGATGAATGCACTATAAGGTGGGTAGAAAGCTGGCTAGATTGTCGGGCTCAACGGGTAGTGATCAATGGCTCCATGTCTAGTTGGCAGCCGGTGTCAAGTGGAGTGCCCCAGGGGTCGGTCCTGGGGCCCGTTTTGTTCAATATCTTCATAAATGATCTGGAGGATGGTGTGGATTGCACTCTCAGCAAATTTGCGGATGATACTAAACTGGGAGGAGTGGTAGATACGCTGGAGGGGAGGGATAGGATACAGAAGGACCTAGACAAATTGGAGGATTGGGCCAAAAGAAATCTAATGAGGTTCAATAAGGATAAATGCAGGGTCCTGCACTTAGGATGGAAGAATCCAATGCACCGCTACAGACTAGGGACCGAATGGCTCGGCAGCAGTTCTGCGGAAAAGGACCTAGGGGTGACAGTGGACGAGAAGCTGGATATGAGTCAGCAGTGTGCCCTTGTTGCCAAGAAGGCCAATGGCATTTTGGGTTGTATAAGTAGGGGCATAGCGAGCAGATCGAGGGACGTGATCGTTCCCCTCTATTCGACACTGGTGAGGCCTCATCTGGAGTACTGTGTCCAGTTTTGGACCCCACACTACAGGAAGGATGTGGATAAATTGGAAAGAGTACAACGAAGGGCAACGAAAATGATTAGGGGTCTAGAGCACATGACTTATGAGGAGAGGCTGAGGGAGCTGGGATTGTTTAGTCTGCAGAAGAGAAGAATGAGGGGGGATTTGATAGCTGCTTTCAACTACCTGAAAGGGGGTTTCAAAGAGGATGGCTCTAGACTGTTCTCAATGGTAGCAGATGACAGAACGAGGAGTAATGGTCTCAAGTTGCAATGGGGGAGGTTTAGATTGGATATTAGGAAAAACTTTTTCACTAAGAGGGTGGTGAAACACTGGAATGCGTTACCTAGGGAGGTGGTAGAATCTCCTTCCTTAGAGGTTTTTAAGGTCAGGCTTGACAAAGCCCTAGCTGGGATGATTTAACTGGGACTTGGTCCTGCTTTGAGCAGGGGGTTGGACTAGATGACCTTCTGGGGTCCCTTCCAACCCTGATATTCTATGATTCTATGATATGATTCTTTCAGCAGAAATCCCATCCTCCAGTCCCTGCTCCTACAATTGCATCATACCATGACTTGCAGAATATATTCATCCTCCGATCAGTTGTTAGAAATGTATTCATGAAGAGAAAAACAGTTTATACTGCAGGCTGATATTACAGTGTCCTGGGACTGTGAATTAATTAACAGACTGTACTCATTTTCTCAATTCTTTGCCTTGAATATCCAAATATACTAGATGAATAGGTAGATCTCAGGAGTAAGGTAATAGAGTAATATGTTCGAATTTCATACCAATAAGCTTCCCTGCTGCAGTTTTGTCTGTGCTCTCCTTTGCATTTTGCTCCCTATAGAAAATGAGAGAAAAGCTACATGAGTGAATGTGGAAAGTCACCTGTATTTACTGTGTTCAAACAAGAGAGGCTTGGGCTAATATCCCATCCACCAATGTGATACTCTGGCTTAGTGAATGTGATTGTCTCCTTCTAATGGTTGCTCCCAGCAATTACAACAGCTTGCTACTTAAGATAAAGGATTTTCCTTTAGCTCAAATGGAGAGGATTTCTTCACTGACATTGGTGACTATGGTATGTCCATGTGTCTACAGCAGGTTACACAAAATGCCTCTTATCTTTGGTGGAGGATGAACCTGGAATCCAAACCCAGGACTGGGCCTCAGTTTCACAAATGGCTCATATTTTTAATAGATCTAAGCAAGGACCTGGACCCAATCACATCCAAAATTTGAGGTGAGCTGGATTTGAATTTTGAGGCATGGGCCTCTTTCGCTTTAAAATCTTCAGTGGTGGATTTAAGAACATGTAAAAAAAAAAAAAAAAGGAAAATGACTTGGCCAAGTTAGTGGCCACATATAGAAATTCAAATGGAGTCATCCCTTCTGGCAGCTGGATCATGACATAAGATGTGAGACCTTATTCTCCCCCAATTACCAGTGGGACTGAAAAGGAACTACTTCACACAATCAGTTTGGGGTCTCAAGTACCTTCTGGAAACTTTAGAGCTATCTTCCCAAACACCTAATGCTTATAAAGCACTTTTCTTCAGTAGATCTCAAAGTGCTTTACAAAGGACGGCAGCATCATTATCCCCATTGTATAGATGGGTAAACTGAGGCACAGAGAGAAGAAATGACTCACCCATGGTCACCCAGCAGCAGAGGCAGGAACAGACCCTGCAGCATCTAAATCCCAGGTCAGTGTGCTATCCACCAGGCCATACTGCCTCTCACTAGCACAGAACTATATGAGCAAAGACCACTATTTATGAGGGCACTTTAGCTGGGTAAGGAACTTCACAGAGGGATTCATATGTTATGGCCACCTGACTGACAGTGGGGTTAATCCCTGACTTGATTCATAACCTATCTTCTTTGCTTTTCAGTCATAATCAGTGTTTACTGAAATAGCACCTTCATTAGGGCAGGGTAATTCTAAATCAAATACTATATTCCTGTAGCTATTAAGACACAATCTCCTCTTACTTTCGTTTTTTACATTGACGTGTAGCTGAAAAGAAAGAATGTGTTAGTGAAACACTCTAAATGACTCGCCACAACATTAGTAAACAAAAAAGTAAACATAAAGCAAACTAAGTATGGGGAGAGGAGGCGGGGTCTGGCATTGTGATCTGGATTAGGTTTAGGCTAGAACTGAGGGTGCAAGTTGCAGGTCACTCCAGACATCGATGTGAGTTTGCAGTGACAAAATTTCATCAGCTGTTCTCACAAGAAATTGGTCCAAATTGGCACAAATTTCACAAGAGCAATTGGACTTGTGAAATTTCTGATCTCCTCAGGTCAGATCTCTAGCAGATTCCCGTTCTGAGTTAGGTTCTTTCCTCAAATCAGAGATGTAGGGACAGGTTCCAAGGTGGCCATTTGCGAGCAAGTTACTTCATAGAACCATAGAAGATTAGGGTTGGAAGAGTCCTCAGGAGGTCATCTAGTCCAACTCCCTGCTGAAAGCAGGACCAACACCAAATAAATCATCCCAGCCAGGGCTTTGTCAAGCTGGGCCTTAAAAACCTCTAAGGATGGAGATTCCACCTCCTCCCTAGGAAGCTTCACCACCCTCCGAGTGAAATAGTGTTTCCTAATATCCAACCTAGACCTCCCACATTGCAACTTGAGACCACTACCCCTTGTTCTGTCATCTGCCACCCCTGAGAACAGCTGAGCTCCATCCTCTTTGGAACCCACCTTCAGGTAGTTGAAGACTGCTATCAAATCCCCTCCTCACTCTTCTCTTCTGCAGACTAAATAAGTCCATTTCCCTCAGCCTCTCCTCATAAGTCATGTGCACTAGCCCCCTAATAATTTTTGTTGCCTTCCGCTGGACTCTCCAATTTTTCCACATTCTTTCTGTAGTGGGGGCCCCAAAATTGGATGCAATACTCCAGATGTGGCCTCACAAATGCCAACTAGATGGGAATAATCACTTCCCTCAATTGCTGGCAACATGCCTACTAATGCAGCCCAATATACCATTAGCCTTTTTGGTAACAAGGGCACACTGTCGACTCATATCCAGCTTCTCGTCCACTGTAATTCCCAGGTCCTTTTCTGCAGAACTGCTTCTTAGCCAGTTGGTCCCAGCCTGTAGCAGTGCATGGGATTCTTCCATCCTAAGTGCAGGACTCTGCACTTGTCAATGTTGAACCTCATCAGATTTCTTTTGGCCCAATCCTCCAATTTCACTAGGTCACTATGGACCCTATCCTTACCCTCTGGGGTATCTACCTCTCTCAGCAGCTTAGTCTCATCTGCAAACTTGCTGAGGGTGCAATCCATCCCATCATCCAGATCATTACTGAAGATGTTGAAAAAAACTGGCCCCAGGACCGACTCCTGAGGCACTCCACTTGATACCAGGTGCCAACTAGACATCAAGATGTTGATCACTACCCGTTGAGACCAACGATCTAGCCAGCTTTCTATCCACCTCATAGTCCATTCATCCAATTCATACTTCTTTAACTTGCTGGCAAGAATACTGTGGTAGACCGTATCAAACGTGTTGCTAAATTCAAGGTATATCACGTCCACTGCTTTCCCCATATCCACAGAGCCAGTTATCTCATCATAAAAGGAAATCAGGTTGGTCAGGCATGACTTGCCTTTAAGTGAATCTACGTTGACTGTTCCTGATCAACTTCCTCTCCTCCAAGTGCTTCCAAATGGATTCCTTGAGGACCTGTTCCATGATTTTTCCAGGGACTGAGATGAGGCTGACCAGACTGTAGCTCCCCAGATTCTCCTTCTTCCCTTTTTAAAAAATGGGCACTATATTTGCTTTTTTCCAATCATCCTGGATGTCCCCCGATCACCATGAGTTTTCAGAGATAATGGCCAATGACTCTGCAATCACATCAGCCAACTCCCTCAGCACCCTCAGATGCATTAGATCCGAACCCATTGACTTATGCATGTCCAGCTTTTCTAAACAGTCCTGTCATAAATATAAAGGGAAGGGTAACCACCTTTCTGTATATAGTGCTATAAAATCCCTCCTGGCCAGAGGCAAAACCCTTTCACCTGTAAATGGTTAAGAAGCTAAGGTTCCACTGACACCTGAGTCAAAATGGCCAATGAGGGGACAAGATTCTTTCAAATCTGGAGGGTGGGGAATCAAAGGGTTTGCTCTGTCTGTGTGATGCTTTTGCCAGGAACAGATCAGGAATGCAGCCTTACAACTCCTGTAAAGTTAGTAAATAATCTAGCTAGAAATGCATTAGATTTCCTTTTGTTTAATGACTGGTAAAATAAGCTGTGCTGGATGGAATGTATATTCCTGTTTTTGTGTCTTTTTGTAACTTAAGGTTTTGTCTACCTTAAGGAATTCTCTATGTTTTGAATCTGATTACGCTGTAAGGTATTTACCATCCTGATTTTACAGAGGTGATTCTTTTACCTTTTCTTTAATTAAAATTCTTCTTTTAAGAACCTGATTGATTTTTTCATTGTTCTTAAGATGCAAAGGTTTGGGTCTGTGTTCACCTGTACAAATTGGTGAGGATTTTTATCAAGCCCCTTGTGGGCCCCTTACTGAATGAGGGAGGCAAGCTAGTGACAGAGGATGTGGAAAAAGCTAATGTACTCAATGCTTTTTTTGCCTCTGTTTTCACTAACAAGGTCAGCTCCCAGACTGCTGTGCTGGGCATCACAAAATGGGGAAGAGATGGCCAGCCCTCTGTAGAGATAGAGGTGGTTAGGGACTATTTAGAAAAGCTGGACGTGCACAAGTCCATGGGGCCGGACGAATTGCATCCGAGAGTGCTGAGGGAATTGGCGGCTGTGATTGCAGAGCCCTTGGCCATTATCTTTGAAAACTCGTGGCGAACGGGGGAAGTCCCGGATGACTGGAAAAAGGCTAATGTAGTGCCCATCTTTAAAAAAGGGAAGAAGGAGGATCCTGGGAACTACAGGCCGGTCAGCCTCACCTCAGTCCCTGGAAAAATCATGGAGCAGGTCCTCAAAGAATCAATCCTGAAGCACTTAGAGGAGAGGAAAGTGATCAGGAACAGTCAGCATGGATTCACCAAGGGAAGGTCATGCCTGACTAATCTAATCGCCTTTTATGATGAGATTACTGGTTCTGTGGATGAAGGGAAAGCAGTGGATGTATTGTTTCTTGACTTTAGCAAAGCTTTTGACACGGTCTCCCACAGCATTCTTGTCAGCAAGTTAAGGAAGTATGGGCTAGATGAATGCACTATAAGGTGGGTAGAAAGCTGGCTAGATTGTCGGGCTCAACGGGTAGTGATCAATGGCTCCATGTCTAGTTGGCAGCCGGTGTCAAGTGGAGTGCCCCAGGGGTCGGTCCTGGGGCCCGTTTTGTTCAATATCTTCATAAATGATCTGGAGGATGGTGTGGATTGCACTCTCAGCAAATTTGCGGATGATACTAAACTGGGAGGAGTGGTAGATACGCTGGAGGGGAGGGATAGGATACAGAAGGACCTAGACAAATTGGAAGATTGGGCCAAAAGAAATCTAATGAGGTTCAATAAGGATAAGTGCAGGGTCCTGCACTTAGGATGGAAGAATCCAATGCACCGCTACAGACTAGGGACCGAATGGCTCGGCAGCAGTTCTGCGGAAAAGGACCTAGGGGTGACAGTGGACGAGAAGCTGGATATGAGTCAGCAGTGTGCCCTTGTTGCCAAGAAGGCCAATGGCATTTTGGGATGTATAAGTAGGGGCATAGCGAGCAGATCGAGGGACGTGATCGTTCCCCTCTCTTCGACACTGGTGAGGCCTCATCTGGAGTACTGTGTCCAGTTTTGGGCCCCACACTACAAGAAGGATGTGGATAAATTGGAAAGAGTACAGCGAAGGGCAACAAAAATGATTAGGGGTCTAGAGCACATGACTTATGAGGAGAGGCTGAGGGAGCTGGGATTGTTTAGTCTGCAGAAGAGAAGAATGAGGGGGGATTTGATAGCTGCTTTCAACTACCTGAAAGGGGGTTTCAAAGAGGATGGCTCTAGACTGTTCTCAATGGTAGCAGATGACAGAACGAGGAGTAATGGTCTCAAGTTGCAATGGGGGAGGTTTAGATTGGATATTAGGAAAAACTTTTTCACTAAGAGGGTGGTGAAACACTGGAATGCGTTACCTAGGGAGGTGGTAGAATCTCCTTCCTTAGAGGTTTTTAAGGTCAGGCTTGACAAAGCCCTGGCTAGGATGATTTAACTGGGACTTGGTCCTGCTTTGAGCAGGGGGTTGGACTAGATGACCTTCTGGGGTCCCTTCCAACCCTGATATTCTATGATTCTATGATTCTAAGCCTTCCCCAGGCAAGGGGGTATGGGGCTTAGGGGGATATTTTGGGGGAAGATGTCTCCAAGTGGGTTCTTTCCCTGTTCTTTGTTTAAAACGCTTGGTGGTGGCAGCATGTGGTTCAAGGACTAGGCAAAGTTTGTACCTTGGGGAAGTTTTAACCTAAGCTGGTAAGAATATGCTTAGGGGGTCTTTCATGCAGGTCCCCACAGCTGTACCCTAGAGTTCAGAGTGGGGAAGGAACCTTGACAAGTCCTTAACCTGTTCTTTCACCACTGAGGACTGTTCACCTCCCCATACTGTGCTGCCCAGTGCAGCAGTCTGGGAGCTGACCTTTACTGTGAAGACTGAGGCAAAAAAAGCATTGAATACTTCAGCTTTTTCCCACATCATCTGTCACTAGTTGCCTCCCCAATTCAGTAAGGGTCCCACACTTTCCTTGACCTTCTTGTTGCTAATGTAACTGTAGGAACCCTTCTTGTTACCTTTTGCATCCCTTGCTAGCTACAACTCCAATTGTGCTTTGACTTTCCTGATTACACCCCTGCATGCTCAGGCAATATTTTTATACTACTCCCTAGTCATCTGCCCAAGTTTCCACTGCTTGCAATCTTCCCTTTTGTGTTTAAGCTCACTGAAGATTTCTCTGTTAAGCCAAGCTGGTCGCCTGCCATATTTGCTATTCTTTCTGAACATTGGAATGGTTTGTTCCTGCACCCACAATAAGATTTCTTTAAAATACAGCCAACTCTCCCGGACTTCTTTCCCCCTCATATTAGCTTCCCAGAGGATCCTGCCCATCAGTTCCCTGAGGGAGTCAAAGTCTGCTTTTCTGAAGTCCAGGGTCCATATTCTGCTGCTCTCCTTTCTTCCTTTTGTCAGGATTCCTAAACTCAAGTTTCATCTCATGGTCACTGCTGCCCAGGTTGCCACCCACTTCTACTTCCCCAAGCAATTTTTCCCTGTTCTACCCAATTCTTATCCTATTGAACTCTCTGGCAAACTTTCCATGAACTTCAGTGAAACCAGATTTAGCTCTGTTTTGAAAATGTCAAAACAAAATGTTAGCGAGACAATGTGGGTGAAGTAATATCTTTCATTGGACCTACCTCTGTTGGTGAGAGAGATAAACTTTCAAGCTTACGCAGAGTTCTTCTGCAGGTCTGGGACAGGTACTCAGAGTGTCACAGCTAAATGCAAGGTGGAACAGATTGTTTGGCATAAGTAGTTAACACATATTTCAAGGGACCATTCAAGATGCTGGGCCTGTTAAAACCTCTCCAGTCATAGAGGGGGAAAGGAACAGGGGACGGGAGTGATGGGGAAAGATGTTTTGATTTTTTTCTGATTATTTTTTACACTTTTTTCTTGGACCAAAACAATTCAGCAGAATCAAAGGAATACACCGGTTGTTTCGGCATCACCCAGTTTACATTTTTTTGTTGAAAAAATGTTTTGGTCAAAAGATTTAGCCCTGCTCTTGACATGTCCTTGTGTATCTCACTGGCGATCACTACATCTCACTGGTATGAGGCTGTCAGCTGTTTGAAGTGATCTGTGACTGCTGTGTTTCTGCCCCACAGATGGTGATGGCTCTGGAGAGGAGGCATTGCCCCAAGGTAAATGGTTTTTCTCAGTACTGTGGGATTTCCCTGTAGGAAAGGAGGGGCCTGGTCTGGGACTAGGGGGGAGCACATGCCAATCTCAATGCGGAGACTTTACCCTGTCCTAGGTATCTGAATGGGCAATTCAATAACATGAATTCACGACATTATTTGTCTGTCGGGCTTCTCAGTTCTATGGCTGAGCTACAGCAGGCCCTGGTCTGCCTAGGTTGGTCATGTGACTGAGGGCTGCTTTTCTCCCTGGGATGGGGAGATGCTGTGTTCCCTGCGCTAGATGTGGCTGTGTGAATGGTGGAGGGGTTTGTCTGAGAAGCGTGGCAGGGCTGTGATGGGCTCTGAGTCCACAGGGGAGGGGTGGTGAGTAAAGGCCAAAGAGGTATTTGTACTTGAGAGACCCAGTTTGCCCTGTGCAGCACTGCTCTGTGCAGGCTGTGCCAGTCGCGGGGTTCGGGGGTATTCTGGGGACTGTCAGCAGGGAGGTGGGAGTGGGGCTGCTCTGTGGGTTTGCTGAAGGGCGAGGGAAAGATTAGCGTTAAATGGCGTCATGCGCGTAGGAGGGAGGAGCTGGGGAAGGGATGTAAATGTAGCGAAGGTGGAGTTCTTGGGGTGGAGCAGGCTCAGTCTGTGAGCGGAGGGCAGGTGCCTGTAGCTCCTGTTTGCTACAGTGTGAAGGCGGAGCCTGGGCATATGTGGCAGCACTCAGTGAGGGCAGAGTTAAGGTTGCATGGGCCTGTCCCTTCCCTCAGTTTCCTGGATTTAGGAAGCCTGAGAGAGATCAGGACCTGGCCAACTCAATCTGTAATGTTCATGACTCTCTGCATCTGGGTACAGAGAAGGGCAATAGAAATGATCAGGGGTCTGGAACAACTTCCATATAAGGAGAGATTAAAAAGACCCGGACTTTTCAGCTTGGAAAATAGATGACTAAGCGGGGGGGGATATGATAGAGGTCTATAAAATCATGAATGGTGTGGAAAAATTGAATAAGGAAGTGTTATTTACTCCTTCTCATAACACTAGGAATCACCCAATGAAATTAATAGGCAGCAGATTTAAATCAAACAAAAGAAAGTATTTCTTTACAGAAAACCTGTGGAATTCTTTGCCAGGGGTGTCATGAAGGCCAAAACTATAACAGGGTTCAAAAAAGAACTAGGTAAGTTCATGGAGGAAAGGTCTATCAATGACTATTAGCCAGGATGGACAGGGATGCAAAACCATGTTCTGCGTGCCCCTAACCTTTGTTTGACAGAAGCTGGGAATGGGCAATGGGATGAATCACTTGATGATTACCTATTCTGTTCATTCCCTCTGAAGCACCTGGTATTGGCCACTGTCGGAAGACAGCATACTGGGCTAGGTGGACCATTGGTCTTGCACCATATGGCCAGTCTGATGTTCTTATATAGAACCCACATGTATCTGCCCCCTGCTACAAGATCCCACTCCCCTCCCAGAGCTGAGATAGAACCCAGGAGTCCTGACAGGGTCTTTCTCTCCACAGAGTTAGAAACAAAGTAAGAATATACATTAAAATTTTAAACCTAACCACTGTCTCTTAAGTAACTTGCCAGAAAATGTCAAAACATGTTAGTATTAGAGCTGAATGGGTCAAATATTTGTTTAATTTTCTTTCTTTTATATAGGAATTACATACAGTGCTCCTGTCAGCTAATTGCTAAGTTATCTGCCAAAAAACTAGAGTTTTCAAGTGCCTTAGTAGCCACTGGAATCATGGTTACAGTTGCCCTCCCACCAAAATTTGAAACGGCGCCCCTCGCTGCCTTTCTCCCCACCTCCATTTTATGTGCAGGTCTCTGGGATGGAAACATGAATCATGAAGGTTCTTCCATAAATTGGACAATGGGCTGTGATGCAAAGCCTGGCCTTGGCCAAACCCAGCTCCCATTGCCCAAGTAGCATCTGAGCTTCCCCTGTGTCATTGATTGAACCAAACGCTCCTTCTTGCTGGCTGGTTAACAGGCTCCATCACTGTCTCCTTCCCCGGGACTCCGCTCAGGCTGGCAGTGAGTGTGGAGCTCACAAAGGCTTGTAGGGCACTGGGAATCCTGTGGGGAAGTGACAAGGGAATCCCAGTGACCATCTCACATGCACCTGCCCCCCACCTCCTCTCAGTATTTCCCTGAGCGCTGGGTGGGGGCTCGTTCTCCAGCAATGGGCTGGTGACAGCCCTGGCTGTCCTGTGTTATCAGCCTGTCCCCATATCTGCCAGGAGAGCTGGGGAAGTTCCCTGCCTTTGAGACCCCGCTCCCAGATGCTTCTTACCACACAGCCCAAGATGCTGGTCCTTGGGGTTATAAAATGCTGGGGAAGAACAGTGACTCAGGCTCCATCCTAGTGAGCCCTGGGGCCTGGCAGGCAGGTGCCAGTGAAGGGTCCCAGCACAGACCGGGCTTGGTAGCAGGTGAGGGAGATGGAGGCTCTGAGGTGGCAGGGAGTTTGGGTCGGATCCCTCCGCTACTGACCAGTCCCTGCACTGGCTTTGTGGGGAGAACAACCCCCATCCCACGTGGGCCCATTCACAGTCTCCCTTACCCAGTGCTACAGAGCTGGCCAGGTGTCCCGCACTCGAGAGCTGCCCTGTCCCATCACCACGTATGTCACTGTCACGTCGCTGTCCACCCTGGGCTGCTGGGACACCAATACAACATGGATTGGGTGAGAGCCCTCATGATCCAGCTGGGAAATTCCCCACACGCAGACAGGCCGGCCGGGAGTTCTGGGTTTATAGATTCCAAGGGCAAACAGGACCATTGTGATCACAGAATCATAGAATAGAATCACAGAATATCAGTGTTGGAAGGGACCTCAGGAGGTCATCTAGTCCAACCCCCTGCTCAAAGCAGGACCAATCCCCTTCTAAATCATTCCAGCCAGGGCTTTGTCAAGCCTGACCTTAAAAACCTCTAAGGAAGGAGTTTCCATCACCTCCCTAAGTAATCCATTCCAGTGCTTCACCACCCTCCTAGTGAAAAAGTTTGTCCTAATATCCAACCTAAACCTCCCTCACTGCAACTTGAGACCATTACTCCTTGTTCTGTCATCTGCGACCACTGATAACAGTCTAGATCCATCCTCTTTGGAACTCCCTTTCAGGTAGTTGAAAGCAGCTATCAAATCCCCCCTCATTCTTCTCTTCTGCAGACTAAATAATCCCAGTTCCCTCAGCCTCGCCTCATAAGTCATGTGCTCCAGCCCCCTAATAATTTTTGTTGCCCTCCGATGGACTCTTTCCAATTTTTCCACATCCTTCTTGTAGTGTGGGGCCCAAAACTGGACACAGTACTCCAGATGAGACCTCACAAATGCCGAATAGAGGGGAATGATCATGTTCCTCGATCTGCTGGGAATGCTCCTATTTATACAGCCCAAAATTCCGTTAGCCTTTTTGGCAACAAGGGCACACTGTTGACTCATATCCAGCTTCTCATCCACTGTAACCCCAGGTCCTTTTCTGCAGAATTGCTGCCTAGCCACTTGGTCCCTAGTCTTTAGCGGTGCATGAGATTCTTCCGTCCTAAGTGCAGGACTCTGCACTTGTCCTTGTTGAACCTCATCAGATTTCTTTTGGCCCAATCCTCTAATTTGTCTAGGTTCCTCTGTTTCCTATCCCTACCCTCCAGCATATCTACCATTCCTCCCAGTTTAGTGTCATCTGCAAACTTGCTAAGCATGCAAGCCACGCCATCCTCCAGATCATTAATGAAGATATTGAACAAAACCAGCCCCGGGACTGACCCTTGGGGCACTCCTCTTGATACCGGCTGCCAACTAGACATAGAGCCATTGATCACTACTCATTGAACCTGATGATCTAGCCAGCTTTCTATCCACCTTTGTCTGACCCAATGTGATGCCGGCCAGAGACGTCCCCACAATAACTTTTCAATCTGTTAGACACACATCCAATCCTGAGTTATAATTTGTCAGGGATGGAGAATCCCCCACACCTCCTGGGGAATGGTCCCAGTGGTTAATCACTCTCTCCGTTAAACATTTACACCCTGTTTCCAGTCTGAATTAGTCTCCAGGGGAGCACCAGGGTGGGAGCCCTGACCAGGGCCCCGGGATGTGGCAAGAGGGGAAGGGGAGAAACGGCCCCTCCTTAGAGCCAGGGCAAGGGAGTGCTGGGCTCAGGAGGGTGCTGGAGCACAGGTGTTAACTTTAACCACATGCCTCAGTCCTACTGGAATCAATGGGATGGACGCAGGCACTTGGAGTCCCCCATATGATTGAGGGCTCCCCTCAGCCAGGACTCACAGACAAACTCTTTTCCTTTCTTCTATTGCATTTATGGGGCCAGATCCCCAGCTTGTGTAAATCAGTGTCGTTTAATTGCGGTCAAAGGAGTAAGGCCGATTTACACCCGCTGGTGATTTGGTTCATTGGCTTCAATGGAGCTACAGCTGAATTATACCAAATGGGTATATGGCCAACTGACACGAATGGAGTCACACCAGTTTGCACCTGTGGGGAATCTGGCCCCATTGACTCCAGTAGAGCTACAATGACATGAAACTGACTGGAGAATTAAGCCCAGAGTCTCCAGTTCTTTCGCCCTTCATGCCAGGAGAGACACTGTTTATCCCCCAGGGCTGGTGTCACCCTGCAGTGACCCTCATTCCTGGTCAGACATGAGACGCTGGCGCTGGTGCTGGGATGAGCCCAGGGGGTTCCCAGGGTTTAGTCATATCTCATGCCCGTTTCCATGGGAACGTTCTGCTCAAACCTGGCTTCCTGGGCCCCGTCTGCCCTGCAGGCATGGGCACGGCAACTCACCTGGTCAGCGCCATCTCTGGTGACCTCGGCACCTGGGGGAGAGAACCAAGGTCAGTGCATCCTCACCAGCCTCCCCACACCCTGGAGAGACCCCAACCCACGTTCCCCAGGGATATAGACCCATCCCTGACCCTAGCTGGGCCCAGTGGGCATAAACAGCACCGGGCACTGGCTGGCCAGTGTAAGCCATAATGGGCTGGCTGGGTCTATAACGCTGGGTGCCCAGTATGCTGCCCATGTCAGGGGCAGGGAGGGCATGTAGAACTGGGTCAGGCCCCATGGACACTGGCTGCCCACCGATAACGGGGCGATGCTCTGTCTGTTCCTGGCATGTGTCTCCTTTCTCCCCATGCAGGGAAATATCTGCCTGGGCCCCTGTCCCTGCCCTGCAGTTTCCAGAAGGAGCTGCCAGGGCTCCCACCAGTCCTGCCCCTGCCCACGGCCGGGGGCTCCCATCACCCAGTCATTGGGCTGGACAGAGACTGGGGCAGCAGGGAGAACAGTCCCCATCATGGCAGGACTCTCTGGTCTGGCTCCCCAGGGCCCCTTCTGGCCCCAACAACCTGGACTCTGATGCCAGCCAACAGACGGACAAATGACCAAGCTCCACCCCCAGGTGATGCCAGAACACCAGGCTCTTACACTGTATCTGATCTTCAGAGGCCAGGCTGCTCTGGTCTGGACTGGGATCCCTGTGAGGAATGAGAGCTGCGTCAGTCTCACATGCAGCATCTGGAGCCGGTGTCCTGCTGCCATTAGTGATGGGGGCGGGTGGCAGCAGCATCATTGCCCTCACTAGCGGCGGGGGGAGACGAGGCTCCCAGACTAGAGTCAGACCCCCACAGAACCCAGGAGCATTTGCATTGTGGGTAGTCAGGGGGTACCACCCAGGTCAGCTCCCCAGGGCAGAGTCCCAGGCAGGGCAGCAATGAGCCCCACTCCCAGACCTGGGCATCACCTGGGGAGCAGCCCCTGAAGGGAACTGGGGTTCAGGCGAGGTTCCCTCCAACCTGTGAGTCCTGCAGCACCACACAACTATCGAGAGAAAGAAAATAGCGTCAGGGAAGCTCAGAGCACATTACGGCCTGGGGCAACTGTTGGGACAGAGCCGGCCTGGCGGTGAGCACCTCTGCCCCCAATGTGCTGCACCACCCCACTGGTCTGTGTGGTCTAGCTACCCACAGAGCCCTGCAGCCACAGATCCATGGAGGCAGCACAGGGCAGTGGTTGGTGCAGGGGACAGCTGCCCAGAGATCCCAGGCTATGGCTACACTACAGAGCTTATGGCTGTGCTGCTGTAGCGCTGCTAGTGCAGACTCCCGAAGCCGACGGGGAGAGCTCTCCCAGTAATGTAATAACTCCAGCCCCCAGCAGTGGCAGTAGTTATGTTGGCAGGAGAAGCCCTGAGCAACACATCCCTGAGTGACAAAACTTATACCGATGTAAGCTGTAGTGTGCAGCGCAGGGTGATAACAGACCAGTCAGTTCAACTCCCCGTGCCTCAGCCAGGGTACAGCCTGCAGACATACCCTTCACTGCCCTTGAAGTGGGGTTAAAGGTTTCAGAGCGATGATCTGGAACAGCTGCCCCACCCAGCTCACGCTCCACCCCACCAGCACCTACCTGTCTTCACCAGAAAGCATCCCAGCAGCGCCAGAGCCAGGCCGGCCATGATGGTGAGTCCCACAATGAGTCCTAGTGCTAGAAAACCATCAGAGCAGCCAGGAATGGAGAGAAAAGCAGGGGATTAGGCCAGGGCACAGAAGCAACGACACATGTACACCTAGGAACATCCAGAACACACGGGGGAAGAGCAAAGAAAGATGCAGGATGGCAGATGAGCCCGCTGGCCTAGGATCCAGGATCAGCTCCAGGGGACACAGATCCAGGATGGGAGGCAAACCCCGGGAGTCAGGGAGCCCCAGGGTTCAGGGATCCAGGATGGGGTGTGCCTGCAGCATTGAGCTAAACCATTTACCTTGGGGCCAAGCCTGCCTGTAGAGCCGCCATTCCCAGAACAGCTAGGTCCATCTGTGGGGCAGACACACAGCGATCACAGCTCACCTCCAACAGCTGGAAGCCCAATGTGAAATGGCAGTGACTGCCAGTTAAATACATGTGGGAGTTTGTCCGCACAGCTATGGTGCCAGGGGGCTGCTGGGGCATCTAACTCCCTCTGATGGCAATGGGAGTTAGGCGCCTCAATACTTTGGAGGGTCTGGGCCCAACTCATATTTTCCCTTTGGTCCCTCGGTAATGTTTCTGAAGTTGGAGACATTTTGAAAAGTTACAGAGCATGGACACGGACACACACACACACACACACACACAAAAATCAGGGGAAAAGCAAAAAACCCAACTCTGGCCATGAGTCTGAGACAGAGGAGCCCCAGGAATGAATGACAGTGCTGGTGCTGGGAGCACCCAGAACACACAGGGAATCTCGTGAGTTACAGCAGAGAACTGGGGGGTGAGGACTCCTGGGTTCCATTTTTAACCCTGGCATACAAAGCCCAAACCTGCTTCCCATGGGAGAATTCCTTATAACGGCATTGGGAGCAAGATCAGACCCAGTTCAGAACAAATCCTCTGCGGGTATAAACTGGTGAATCTCCCTGGAAGCCAATGGATCTGCATCCCTTTACACCACTTGAGAATTTGTCCCGGTAAGTCTCACTACCTAATTTAAACCAGTGAGGGCCAAATTCAGTGACTGTGTAGACAGCACTGTGACACATGAGGGGTGTGAGGTGGCCAGTGAGTGGTGATAGATCAGACCTTGCCGAGCAGTAGAAATCACACCCGTTTGGTATTCAGTGGGGACTGAATTCAGCCACTGGTATAAGTAGGTGCATGTCCTGCCTACACCAGAGCTGGGTTTGACCCTGAGGTGTATTTTGTTGCTGCAGCATCAGTGTAAGTATCTTGGGGCCTGACTCCCCTCTCTCTTGTGGGATTCCACTGGCTTGAGGGGAGTTACTGCTGATTTACACCAGTGTGGTAGGAGAGATAGGCTGTTGCAGGGGAGGTGGCTGCTTTTCCTTGCTTACGGGCAGGAGATGCTTTTCCTGTGACACTCACACCTCCCATGCCACCACACCCTTCGCATCCCCAATAGGACGGGTTCCCTGGGACGCTCTGGCTACTGAGCACTACTGTAGTGACCTCTGACGTCTGCCATCCCTCAGGAAATGGCCCATTGTTGTGGGTTCACATGGCAGCACAAAGCCGCTGGGACACACTAGGGCATCCAATCTCAAATGGGGGCAAATCGTACATCTCCACCCTTCTGCCTGTCTGATACCCGAAGCCTTGTAATCCATAGCACTGCATTGGCGTGGAAGGGCAGCATGCACAGGGACCTGGGGCCCCAAACGGGGTCAAGCTTAGGCTAAAAACTCTTCACACTCCCAGTGCATCCTGTCCCTCCCTCCAGACACCGCAGCCTCAGGGAGTGACACCACCAAGGGGACAGATCCCCAGCTGGTGTGAATCAGCATTGCTTCATTGCAGTGAATGCAGCTTTGCTGATTGACTCTGGCAGTGTGTGTCTGGCCCCAGGTGTTTAACACTGGTGTGTTTGCTCCCCAGGCACTTTCCCCGCCCCGTGACTGTTCCTGGACAAGCTGTCTGCCCACCAAGGGGACATGGCCGTGCTGTCATGTTTAATCCCTTTTGACACCCCCATGACCCGCATTGTCTTCTGCAAAGATGGGAAGGAGATTTCTGTCCAGCCCAAGGAAGGAAACAAACTCGTTTATGACTCACCCCACCCAGTGTCCAGGGAGAGCGCAGGGGCCTTTTCCTGCCACTACCAGCTCAAGGATGACAATAACCAGGAGAAAAATTCTCTCCCCAGTGACTCCTGGCACCTGCACGTGGCCGGTAATGCTCTCAGCTAGTGTTAACAAGGGGTGAAGACCCTGCTGGGCAGAGGGGCAAAGAGGGACTGAGGTGGTGCTGTGTGCTGGCCCCTGCACAGAATCTCAGCCCAAGTGACAAAGAGTCAGATAGTGGCCGTTAATGCGGCCCCAGCTATAGTCGAGGGGCCCAGCTCACCGCTGTGCTCCTGTGGATTGCCATCAGTGTCACTCCATCACAATCAGCTATTGCAGTCAGTGGTGTTGCACCAGTGTCAAGCTGGCGTCACACAAGAGTGAATCTGGCCAATCAGTTTCTGTTATAACCCCTGTCTTCAGACACTCCTCACTCTAGGAAACTTCCATGTCTTGTACTGACTTTTTCCATGCCTGCCTCTTTCCCAGGGCGAATGGTTTTTGGGGGAGTAGCATGAAAATGGAGGAATCACTGAATCCACTATGCAGCTGCTGCACAGGTGCTAGTGGCAAGTGTGATCCTTGTCATTTTGGCTGTGATTCAGGTGCTCGTGCACATGCTTTGCTGTGGTTCAGAAAACAATGCTGTAAACTAACCTGGGTCTGACTAGAGCTGCTGGAAATATTTCACCTGAAAAATATTTTCACCAAAAATTAGGATTTAATCAAAACATTTTTTTTCACTGGAAAATCTCATTTTTGACAGTTTTTTAAATTTCAAATGAGAAATTTTAAAAATAGACAAAAATGTTTCATTCCTCTGTGAATTTTTTTTTTCAAAAAGCAAAAGAAGTTTTTTTGCAACTTCTTTTTCACTTTCATTTCCAGGTAATGAGTCCAGCCCAACTCCGCGCTCCTCCCCCCGTGGGGAACATTATCATAGTCCTATGCCAGGTAGGCTGACATATTATAGCCACCCTCTGTTTTTTCTAGTGTGCGCCAGGTTGTGGTGGGATATGAAATGATGTAAGGGAGTGTCTCCGGCCTGGATCCCTGGGGCTCACCCCCCCATCCTGGGTTTGTGGCTTCTGGGGCTTGACCCTCATCCTGGATCCACTCCCGATTGAATGACCCCAATGATAGAGAATCTAACTGCTTCCCTTGTTAACCTGCTCCAGTGGTAAACGAGCCACTCTCCCTATGTGGGACTTATTTCAGTGTGAATTAGTCTGACTTCACTTTCCAGGCATTGGCTCTCATTCGGCCTTTGTCTGCTCGATTAAAGAAATCTACCACTGCTGTTAGAAATCTTCTACCTCCAGAGGGGCTTCTATGCTGTGATCAAGTCACCTATTAACCTTCTCTCCCATCAGCTAACCAGACTGAGCTCCGTCATCCTCTCACTGTCAGGCAGCTGTTCCAGACCTTGCATTATTCCTGTAGCTCTTCCCTGAACTCTCGCCTTTCCCCCACGTGTGGATCTTGTGAATGAGTGATTTAAAACAGCCCTGGCAACATTCAGTGCTGGGTCTGTACTAGGGCAAGGGCCTGCAATCGCACAGACATTGCAGCTGTTAAAATATGTGGATTTTGCCTAAAGAGTTGAAAGTGTTTTAAATCCCCTGATATAGAAAGCAGTAAGCAGGAAAAAATAACAGTGTTTGGCAGTGCTAGAGAGGTACTGTAAACCAGATGTGTGTGGGCAGTGGGAGGTGTGGGGAGGGGCTGGCACAGGCCTGCATGGGGATTGGAGCAGTGGTGCCAGTCTAACAACCCATCTGGAACATGCCTCTCGTACTGGACTCTAATTAAGCAAACAATTCTCTGTCTGTCTCATCTCAGCTTTCTCCTAAAACCCAACCTGGCCTGTTGGACCCACACTCACAAAGAAGCCATAGGTCCAGTGGCAGGATCATGGGGAGAAGCCATGATAACCCCACAGTCTGGCAATGCCATACCAGCATCTGTCTTTCAGGGATCCAGGCACCGTCTCTCGGGCTCTGCTCCTCAGTGTCTCAATGAGAGAAATGCTGTGGCTCTCTGATCTGGCCTCTCCACTCCTGATCTGCAGGGAGCAGAGAAGCCGCAGGCAGTGGTGAGCTGGAGCCGGTTTGCACTGGTTTGCTAGAACCGGTTGTTAAATTTAGAAGCCCTTTTAGAACTGGTTGTTCCGCAAGAGACAAGTGGTGCTTTAGGTGCCGACTCCATGGGTGCTCCAGCCCTGGAGCACCCAAGGGGAAAATTTGGTGGGTGCAGAGCACCCACTGGCAGCTCCGCACTCCACCCCTGGCTGCAGCTCACCTTTGCTCCGCCTCCTCCCCTGAACGCGCGCCCCCACAGGCTTCCCACGAATCAGCTGTTCACGCGGGAAGCTGGGGCGGGCTGAGAAGCAGGCAGCGGCTTCGCACTCAGGCCCAGGGAGGTGGAGGTGAGCTGGGGTTGGGGGGCGCGAGAAGGGCCACCCGCGCCGCAGCAGGTAACCCGGGGGGTGGGGGCACGCAGGGGAACCGCTCCCTGCCCCAGCCCATCTCCGCCACCCTTGGCCTGAGCGGGAAGCCGCCGCCTGTTTCTCAGCCCTTCCAGGCTTCCTGCCAAACAGCTGATTCATGGGAAGCTGGGGGGGGGCGGAGAAGCAGAGAGGTGCAGTGCATTCAGGGGCGGAGGCGGAACGGAAGTGAGCTGGGGCCGGGCGCGGGGTGGGGAGCTGCCGGTGGGTGCTCTGCATCCACCAAATTTTCCTCTTGGGTGCTCCAGGGCTGGAGCACCCATGGAGTCGGTGCCGAAGACGCCACTTTTGATGTGATCAGTTGGGGGGAGCAGCCGCTCCCCCTGCTCCCCCCGTAGGTATGCTACCCCACCCCTAGGAGCCAGAGGGACCTGCCGGATGCTTCCCGGGAGCTGCCCCAGGTAAGCATCACCAGGACTCCCCACCTCGCCCCCGGCAGGTCCCTCTGGCTCTTAGGGATGGGGTGAGCACCCACTACGGTGGCCCACGAGACCCTCCTGCCCGGTTCTGCGGGCAGTCAGGGGACTGGGGAGGGGGGTGGATGGGACAGGGGTGCTGGGGGGCAGGGGTGGGCAATGATCCCCTCGTGGGGTGAGGAGGAAACCCGTTGTTAAGATTTTGGCAGCTCATCCTTGGCCGCAGGTGCTCTCTGTTCTGCCATGTGCTTCCCATGGTTCCGAGAGAAGAAAAGCCACAGCTCCTGTGAGAAACGGGGCCGTATCTGCTACCGGCCTCGCAATGGCTGAGGACCTCCCTCCCTGATGAGAGGGAGAGGTCGCTTGCACAGCTCTTCTCTCACGGGTTGGTCAGATTCTCTATTGTTCCCAAATGCTGAGGACTGGGTGGGGGGTTGACACTGGTTCAGACCAGCCCATCTGAACCCAACTCCCAGGCTAGCCCAGACTGAGAATTACAGAGCAATAGCGGCTTCTCCATAATTACAGTAGCACCAAAGTTTCAATTTAAAACAGAAATTTAAACTTCGCTTAAAATCCACAGGCCAAGTCAAATCCACCTGAAAAGTGGACACCTGGGTCAGTGCCTGAGGTAGAGTGTGGGAGGGAAATTTGAAGCAATTTGAACAAGAGGTTCCCAAACAGAGCCCCTAAAAATGGAGCTGTGTCCAAAATAGCAAAATGAATGTAGGGTTAGGTGTTGAAAAGGCCCCAAAGGGATTTGGGCACCCCCCACTCCTAGGCTTTCATGGTGGTCAGAGCCTCAGATACTCAAGCATGTTTGGAAATTTCTCCCCTTATGTTCTGCTGTTGGAAATGGCAGCCATCTTTACTAAGGGCAGCCTCCCTTTCACATCTCAAGGGTAGACTAACATAGAAGCCATCTCTCCTAAGGGCAGCTTCCCTTTCATATCCCAAGGGTATAGCAACATGGCAGCTCTCTCTCTAGAGGGAAGCCTGTGACTATAAATAAAGCCTGAAGCTGCCCATGGGGAAGATGGTTGCCATGATACTACAGCCTTGGAATGTGAAAGGGAAGTTGCCCCTAGTAAAGATGGCTCCCATGTCCCATTGTTCCCAGTAAGATTGAAGTTACAGGCTGCCGTTGGGGAAAATGGCTACTATGTAATTAAATACTGTGACTGTGAAAGGGAGATTACTCCTAATAAAGATGGCTGCCATTTCCCATCGTTTCCGTCAGGACTGAAATTGCAGGCTGCCCTCTGGGTAACGGTTATTATTTTGCGAAAGCCTTGGGAGGCTGCCCATGGCATGGATGTTCAATTTTCCCCTTGTTTCAACTGGAAGTGAAGCCAAAGGCTGCCCACAGAGAAGACGGCCACCATGTGCCTGATGTGGTAGAGAGGTTGCCCCAAGTAAAAATGGCCACTCTTCCTTATTATGGCCAGCAGGATTGAAGCAAGAGGCTTCCCGCTGGGAAATAGTTGCTATTCCCGAAGGGCAGACTGTGGCTTCATTCTCCTTGGAGACAATGGGAAATGATAGCCATCTTTACTAGGGGCATTTTCCCTGCCACACCTCCAGGCATCAATGACATGGCAGCATCAGACCCCTTGAAACAATGGGAAGCGGTGGCCATTGTTATGAGGATGGCCTCCATTTCCATACATGCATGAGTGCCATATATCCCCCTCCCCTGCGATAATTCATCCCATTCCCCAGTTTGTTCCATTTCCCCAGCAGGGCTCTCCTGGACTCTTCATACAGAAGCAACTGGCCCCCTCCTCCCCACCACCAGACAATCCCTTTGTCCCTCTTCTAGCCACATGGGGGTGTCGCTGTGACCCTCCCCCCACTGCCCCCATGCCCTGGGAGAGGCCCCTATTGAGTGTTGTGGCTCCATCTAGTTTCCAGGATGCTGGATCCTCAGCACCACATGTCCCATCCCTCTCTGTGTGCAGCCCCTGCTGTGCCCGGCTGCCCATGGGCTCACCCAGAGAAGGGGCCAGGACCCTGCCCCAGTGGACAACACAGGGGAATTTTCAGATCCCCTCACCCATCCTCTGCAGACTGGGACTGGCTTTGAGGTGCTGACAGAGATTTCTCTGTCCCCAACAGGCTGCACAGCTGGGGCAGGGGCACCGAGGCCATAGCCTAACCGCTTTTTGGGCAGGCCAAGCCCGAGTGGTGCTTCAACCGCACATGCTAGGTCACCATGCCACTCACTCAGGTTTGGCCCAGCTGCCCCTCTGCCATGATGGAGGGGTGGCTGGGCCAAATTGGAGTGAGTGACGTTGTGACACAGAGCCGCTTACTCAGATTTGGAGGGGGTGGGAACATGGGCAGGCAATCAGATGGCTGGGGGGGGCTTCCTGACAGGGGAAGAGGAGGATCTGCTGGGGGAACCTATGCCCCCCCACTGTAAGTGGCACTCTGCAGCCCCTGCTGTTCCTGCACAGCACCCCTCTCCCCTCCCAGAATTTCAGGCTGTAGCAATCAGCAGAGGGAGAACGGGGCCTTTTCACTGCAGCTCTTTATTGGAGTTTGCACATTCACTAGACTCTCCATTCCCTAGGTGCAACCTCAGCCTCTCTCTGCACCAGGCTGAGCTGAGTGCAGGGGAGCACAGGAGCAGGTACAGCTCAGGCTGGGGGTGCCAGGACATCACTGGGGGTGTGTGGCTGAGTCACATGACTGACGCTGTAACATCTGCTGTGTCTGTTTCTGGATGATGATGCTCCCAGGTGAGTCCCACAGGTCCCAGCCCTGGGTTATAAATAGACTTGGCAGAATTCCATGTTTACTTTTTATAATTTCGATGGATCATAGCAATGTTTATTTTAAAGATTTTTTTTATTTTTATCAGTGGAGGACATTACTGGGGGCAGGGGTATCAGACAATATTTAATAACAGTAGACAAGATTCAAAAAGTTAAAGCTTTATTACCTGTGACAAAGTTCCTCCTCTGTCTTGGTGGGTCCTGCGCTTATGGGCGGATTTGCTCACCTCAGACATTCACGGCCGCCCTCAGTTTGACCACATTTGCTAGTGGCTCAAACCTGCCGCTCACTCAGCTAACCTCAGCACTGGCTAGCATGGGGAAAGGGAGGAGAACAATCCCTGCAGTCTCTGCTGACCCACATAGTGGGTCAGGAGATAGGCCAGGGACTTTCCCCTCTGGTGGGACCCACAGACCAGGTCACCTCCTCTTGTCTCAAATAGGGAGTTGAGGGGGATGGGGAGAACCTGAGCCCGCCCTCTACTCCAGTTTCCAGCCCAGGGCCCTGTGGATTGCAACTGTCTACAGTGTCTCTTGTAACAGCTGCATGACAACTACAACTCCCTGGGCTACTTCCCCATGGCCTCCTCCCAACACCTTCTTTATTTTCACCGCAGGAGCTTCCTCCTGAAGCCTGATCACGCTTGTACTCCTAAGTCCTCCAGCAGTACACCTTCTCACTCCCTGCTCCTTGCACACCCTTCCCTAATTGATGGGAGGTTCTTTTTAAACTAGATGTCCTGATTAGTCTGCCTGCCATAATTGATTCTAGTATGGTCTCAATTGGCTCCAGGTGTCTTAATTAGCTTGCCTGTCTTAATTGGTTCCAGGAGGTTCTTGATTGCTCTAGTGCAGCCCCTGCTCTGGTCACTCAGGGAACAGAAAACTGTTCATCCAGTGGCCAGTATATTTGCCTTCTACCAGACTCCTGTACCCCATTGGTCTGGGTCTGTCACAAACCATTAAAACACAAATTGTCATAATCACATATCAAAACATACACAGTAAATATCCTTAAATCAACCTCTAATAATGTCTCAAGCAGCATTTCTCTTACTTTGCTTAGCTGCAAATTTCTATTATGATTGATGGAAATATTTTCTCGTGGGTTTGGGTGCGTGCGGGGAAATTGATGTTTACTGATATTTACCAATAACAAGCAAATCCGTCCAAGCCTAGTTCTAAACAAAGCCCTGCACTGCCTGTGAGTTGAGCACAGAAACGGGGTCGTGGTTACTGGCTGTGGTCACTGTTCCCAGCGCAGGAGTCTCTCCCCCCAACCCTGTCCCCACAGCCCGGCAGCATTTATAGACACACAATCCCAGAGCGATGCTGCGCTTGTGATGCAATGACCTCCCCGTCACTCATCTGCTGTGCTCCTTTCTATCTCGAGGATGGTCGCTGTGCTACATTCTCAGCATGGCTGAGGGGCTAGAAGAATAACCCCCAGTCCAACCTGGTAGAGCAGGTGACAATGCGTATTGTTCCAGGCCTGGCCTGACTCAGAATAAAACACCAAACTTATTTTCTGTAGCCCCTTTGAACCCATTTCATATTTAGACACTAAATGTTTTAAACTCTTTACAGCACAAACTTTTAGCACAGGCCTGTAATGCAGAGCAGAGAGGGACTTAGGGCTGTATGGAAAAGGGCTCCTACTAAAATGTCTGCCCCTAAGCCACAACAAGCAGCAAGGGTAGTGAGTGTCCAGAAATCACAACCTCCAGGGAACGCAGTGTGGGGATGGGGGGTGTCCAGAGTTCAGCCATTCTGAAAATTCCAGTTATCACTGTGAGCTCTCAGTGCTCCCTTCTGTGTGTGCCATACTGGAGCAGGGCCCACAGCTCTGATCTCCTGGATCCGGCTCCCTGAGCCCCGAATGGGGCCCAGCAGGAGTGAAAATTAAACCCTTATTAAGCAAATATGTCTCTGCCCACACACAGGGACTGGATCCTGCCCTGGAAACACAAGTGTGGCCCCAGAGTTTAGCTGCTGCAGGCCGTGGGTTTCTTCTAGATTTACACATACACACACACACACTTATCAGGGTCCCCTCCCCACACATCTGATCAATGAGTTACTCCCCTCAAGCCCCATGAACACGTTTCTGCACAATGGCATAATCTGCAGAACTGTCTGTAATTCTAGCCAACACTCCAACCTGTCCAGGTCAGCAGGACCCCCCAGATAACTCGACCTCCTCTCCTTCCTCTTCATCCCTGCCATTCTGCCGCAGGGCCTTCTGGATGGGTGGAGCAATTGTTCTTTTCCTCAGGATGCAGGTGATGATCGGGGCAGACACCAGCAGGAGCAGGACCAGGGTGGAGTGGAGGATCCAGACCCAGAGCGGGATAGCAGTCCCTGGGACAGGAGATGGAACAGGGTTAGCGGTCTGAAGTTGGAGATGAATGTGCAACGAGTCCCCTCATAGCTCTGTGGTGTGCTGGCCCCTCCACCCAGGGGACATTGCACCGGGCAATGTCTTGGGGGAGCCTGTGAATGTCCCACGAGCCCAGCTGTTTAGAGGCCTCAGGCCCAGTTCCTCACCCCGCAAGGATCTCACTCAGCACTGGTTCTTTGCCACCCTGTATGCAGCACCAAGGCAGGGGCAGCTGGGGTTGGCCCCTCATCTGCGCCATGGAGCCCTTTCCAAGGGGCAGCACTGACACCATGGTCTGCTGCTGACTGGCACAGGGCAGGATCTCAGCTCGGCAGCCACTGACTCCCTGGCCAGATGTTTGTGTTTGATGCTGCATCACAAAGCCAGAGCCCACATGGACCCTGCCATTGCTGGGCTCCTCCCCAGGCCTCTGCACAGGGACACACATCCAGCCCATAGCTAGGGGCTCTGCAATAGGAGAACTGGCTAGTTTGTTTATCTCCCAGCCCAGCCCTCACACTTTCCTATAGGGAAATCCCACAGCAGGGAGCAAAACCATTTACCTTGGAACAATGCCCCCTCCAGAGCCATCACCATCTGTGGGGCAGATACACAGCGATAACACATCCAAAAGCCTCACACCAGTGAGATGTAGAACGGCAACAATTGCCAGTGAAATAAACAAGAGCGTGTCTAGAGTTGGGCGCAATTTTTAACTGAATTTTTTTTGTCAAAAAAATGTAAAACCAGCAGCACGGAAACAATTAATGAAGTTGTGTTGATTTTCCTGAATTGTTTCACTTGAAAGAAAAAGCCTGAGTGAAAATCAGAAAAAATCAAACTGGTTCTTTCTGACATATTCAAAATAAAATGTTTTGATTTTTCAATTTTTTTTTAGAATTTGCCTTTAATAATTCAAAGCTGAAAATATCAGCAAAACATTTTGCTGTGGGTCCAACAAAATGTTCATTCAAGCTGAAATGATTTATTTTTTACTTTTCGATTCGCTGAAAAATTTCATTTTCAATCCGGGCCAAAATAATCCTCTACTCCAATTTTTTTAAATTGTGACTGATCCAAAGCCTCTGTTATTTGCCCAGCTCTGACTGCACCTGCAGTTGACATATAGGAAGACGTGAGAAAATCCACTAAGGAGAAAACCGTATAAAAATGAATTATGACCCTAATATTATGGAGAGAATCACACAATGAAACCAGATTTAGCTCCATTGTGTGATTTTCCCCGGTGTTCTGTGGAGCAAATGGTGGCATGTGGGGCTGCCTGGACATTTTATATCCCCACCATGGAGGTGAGACCCCATGGGTTCCTGCCCACCCAGATACCTACGACAGGGTAAAGTCTCCTCATTGAGACATTGAGATTGGAGTGTGCTCCCCCCTAATCCCAGACCAGGCCCCTCCCATAACAATAACCCCTCCCATAACAATCTGTTCGAAATGAAAATCTTTGTTCAACCAAAAACAATATTTTTTTCAACTTTTTGATTCACTGAAAATGTTGAGAAAATTTTTCTGTTCAGGTCAGCCTGAAACAATTTCCCCCCCAAGATGTTTTGGAATTGCCAGGAAACTGAAAAACAGTTATTCTCGCAGCTCTGTTCCACACCTGTGTTTCCTGATGGCGTTAGTAAAGTAAAACAGACCATGACGCCAAGGAACCTGGTGAATTTCAGGTGACAGTTTGTCTGTTTTCACGCTTTGCCCTACAGAGAAGATCACGACATTTTTTCTTTTATTTAGTGGGAAAAGCCTGCGCTGCTTCATCGTGGAGCTCGGCAGTGGCTCAGAGGATGGTGCTTAGTCACTAAGAACACGTAACCGTTCCCCCAGGGGCAGAGTTCTCACCTGGGCAATGTTGGGGAAGGAGAGGGAAGTTTTACATCTGTCACTCTAGATATCACAGTGTGACCCCAGCCCGTCCCAGCTCCCTGACCCCTCTGCACCAAGCCCACCATTAGTGCAGTGCATTACCGGCCACATGCAGGTGCCGGGTGCCACTGGGGAGAGAATTGTTATCCAGGTTATTGTTGTCCTTGAGCTGGTAGCAGCAGGAAAAGGCCCCTGAGCTCTCCCTGGACACTGGGTGGGGTGAGTCATAAACGAGTTTGTTTCCTTCCTTGGGCTGGACAGAAATCTCCTTCCCCTCTTTGCAGAAGACAATGCGGGTAATGGGGGTGTCCAAAGGGACTAAACACGACAGCACAGCCGTGTCCCCTTGGCGGGCAGACAGCCTGTCCAGGAACAGCCGCGGGGCGGGGAGAGTGCCTGGGGAGCAAACACACCAGTGTTAAACACCTGGGGCCAGATCCCCCGCTGGTGTCAATCAGCAAAACTGCATTCTCTGAAATAGAGCGGGTCCGATTTATACCAGCGGGAGATCTGACCCTCTGACTCCAGTGGAGTGTGGTTGAACCTGAGCCCTCCAATCCCTGCTGTGCTCACAGGGACCAGTCACTCACCGGGAGAACTACAGATTTCCTGGCTCATGTCAAGGAAGTCTGTGAAATAAACACGAAGGGGTCTCAGTGCAGGATGGGAGGTGGAACAGGGAATTAAAGTGACAGGAACTGAAAATATAGTCGCATCCTCTAAAGGAAAGTGAGTGTCTCTGGCCTTCCTGGGCCTAGGTAAATCTAGCTCCAGCCAGTAGAGAGAAATTCAGTCCCAGACTAACAATGGGCCATGTTCTGCCCCTGGGTTTGTCCCCTTGCCAGAGTCAGAATGAATTTGCTGGTAAGCTCTTTGGAGCCAATTTCCTCTCAGCACAGGGGGGATTTTTACAGGCACAAAATAAAGCTCCCAGTGTGAATCAGTCCCCAGCTAGGGATCTGCCCCAGTTGGAGCAATGGAGACAGGTGCATTTACACCAGGCAGGGATCTGACCCACAGTCTATAACTTGTTATTTGCCCAGGGAGAAGTCCGGGGTTAGCTGGTGCATTTCAGTCTGAATGCAGATAAGGAACAGCTCCCTGTACCAGCATGTAGAGCTTGCTGGACCCCAGACCCATGGCTGAAGGCTGGTGTGAGCATGCCAGAGACCCCCTGGAGATGGGTTAGGCCAATAGCTGACCCTGACCCCATGTCATGTTATGGGCCAAATCCTGCACTATTGGGGTCACTGAGAGCTCTCCCAATTATTGCAGTGGGAGCAGGGTCAGGGCTGACATGTCCATGGCCCTGATCCTGCAGGCCGATGATCCGTCCCTTCCACTCGCATGGGCATCCCTTGACTTGAATGGGCTCTGAGCAGGCGTCATGGCCTATATCAGCAAAGCAATGTGCAGGATCATATGCGCTGGGGAAACACAGCTAGGAGAGTCAGTGGGAGGCTGAATGCAGGTTTGTCTCCTGATCCTCGGATCTTTAGCTCGGCATATTTCGCACCCACCATAAATATCAGCAAAGAGCGAGGAGCAATTCACAGAACCCCCCGTGCAGGAGGCCCGGCTGGTATCCCCATTGTACAGGTGGAGAACTGAGGAATAGAGCAGCTAATGGCTGCCTCAAGGTCACCCAGCAAGTCTGTGGTGGAGCAGGGAATTCATCCCTGGTCTGTAAAGTCCCAACCACGGACCAGCCTTTGGTACTGTTAATGATCCCAGAAGTAACGACTAACGGTTATTTTAAATTTATTTAAGCTGGGCTTTTCAAAGGATAGTTCGGCACCCAAATCCCAGGGAAATTCCATCATTACCCCATAAAAACTAATGACATTTGGCCATGTATGCAGCATTTCTGCTGTTTGCGTCCCTGTGTGAGGTGAATATGTAGCATTTTCCCTCACTGGATATCAAATTGTGCAAATGGGCATCCACTTCTGTGTCCAGCCCAGCTGGCTTGCACGGTCTAGTGCTTTCGTGTGTCCAACGAGTGGGATGGTGCAAATCTGGAGGGTTCGTTTGCAGAGATGGGAGCCCCAGCGTTGTGCCCACAGACATCTGCACCCCCATGTGACATGCTGTAGGTGTGAAGGTAGCAATCACACCTGCACTCTGGCAGCCCTGTGGAGTGTTTATGGGGTGGTGGGTGAGGGCTCAGCATTAGGGTGCAGCCCTTGGAAAACAACAGAGCATTTCGAGGTGACACAATGACCTCATTGCTGAGATTCAATGCAGGGATCTAACCAACGATTTCCCTGAGTCAGGTGGTGCTAATTAAACCCGCTATTGCTGCTATTAAATCGCTTGGAAGCCTTGAGGTGAGGAGTCAGGCTCTGATCCCATGCAGTGCTGGCACTTTCGGGTCCACACAGCACGTTACCAGAGGGCTCAGCACCTCACAGGACTTGATGCTAATTAAGCAAACGATTCTCTGCCTGGTGATCTCACCCTTCCAGCTAAACCCGACCAGCTCTGGCCATACTCACAGAGAAGCCAGAGGCCCAGTGGCGGGATGCTCAGGAGACGCGGTGATAACAACATGGTCTGGTGATGCTGCAGGGAAGGCCTGTCTCTCTGCTCCTCAGAGTCTCAGCGAGAGATGTCTCTGTGTCTCTCTGATCTGACCTCTCCCCCTTCTGATCTGCAGGAATCAGGGAGCAGAGAAGCGGCCGGCGCTCTCTAGTCTGTCTCCTGGCCCAAGGGTTAAGATATGAAAAGCCACAGACTCTCTGTTGAGGTGGGGCTGTGTCTGCTATGGGCCTGGCTGCGGCCAGAGGGACACTCGCTCCCTTGTGCGGCTGGAAGCTGCTCTCCCAGCTCTTCTCTCATGGGTGCTGGGCAGGCTCTCTGCTGTCCCCAAGCTCTGAGCGTTGGGGGTTTGGATATTGGGTCAGACCAGCCCTTCTGAGCCCAGCTCCCAGCCTTTGGGTCTGATGCTGGATCAGACCAGCCCCTTTGAGCTGAGCTCCCAGGATTTCAATTTTCGTACAGACTGTACTTTTCCTGTATCAGACCCCACACTCTTGACATTGGGCACAGAGGGGCAGGTCTGATCCAGTATCAGACCCCTGTAGTGATAACTGGGCCTACACATTTACCCTAATTGTGAGCTTAGCTGTGGGATAGTGGATAAAGGTTTAGGAAGTGCCATAGTAACCTACAAGAAGCCATGTTGATGGGAAAAGCTGCAAAAGGGAGACAGAAAGACTGAATTAGTGCAAATAAAAAGGCTTAGTGTTATAATTCAAGCACTGTATTGAGATCATGCTTGATAAACAGGAGAAGTGTGGGAATGGAAACTAACTAACCAAAATTGGTGTGTCAGAAATCAGGCTCGTTTGATAGAGATTAACTTCATCAGCAGGTGGGTCTGGCAAAGCTTTATTAAAGCAAAACACTCAGTAAGCAGTGATTAATTACTGCCAAGTGGGAACCTATCAGGAAAATTTCATCACAGTCGCCTCCACCACTGGAGATTACAGCTTTAACATTCCTTTGTGACACAGACTTATTTATAACATTTTTTATACATCTGTATTCGTTTTTTATTTTTATGTTAACTTTCTTCTTCTGTCCGTACAGGTTTAGTGAGTTTCAGCCAGCTTTTTTCTAGCTTTATAGTTAGTTTTATTTTTGGTTTTTTGGTTTTGTTTTCACAAACATGATTACTCTGCAGTTTCTTACACCTGTGCAATTTTTACATATGCTGACACTGTTAATATTAGAACAGATTTTTAAAATTTATCACAGGCTTTTATCAGGCCTAAATATGGCTTCTCTTCCTGGTGCACAAAATAATGAGGGGGGTGGGCTATGCTGCTCATCTCTCCCTTTTGGGGTCTTTAAAAGTAAAAGATTTGGTGGCAGGAGGGAATAAAGCTGTCCAGCAGCCACAATGCTGTCTGACTCAAAGATGGAAGAACTGGACGATGCAAGCTTCACTGCTATGGCACCTCACCCAAGGATGCCAAAAATGGTATGTTAATTTTGGTGGAATATATGCACCCAAAAAGTTAACATGTTCATGTGACCCTGTCACTGTTTAATATTGGAGAATGACAGGGCCATGTTAATACCTTTAACTATTTGGGCCCCTGTGCTGGATCAAACAAGCCCCTCTGCGCCCAACTCCCAGGCCATAGGTTGCGATATTGGGTCACGCTAGCTCCTCTGGGCTGACCTCTGAGGCTGTAAGATCATCTGGTATGGGAGTAATGGCTATTTCTAGTCCAAAGTGCAACTCAAAGGCTAGCCATTTGTGGCCAGTGCCTACTGTGATGGGCTTTATGGAAATATGCTTATGAATGTATATATGACATAACTGGAATACGTTTTATGCTACATATTCCATGTAACATATCTCTGTAAAGATTATGATCTACTGAATATATTCATCCTATTTGTATGCATGTGTCATTATTGTGTTCAAAGTTATGAATACTGGCTGTATACTTGTTTGATTTTAAATAGCCTTAGTAAGGCATTTGGTCAGTTTCTTTAGAAAGGAATTGCAAGTTAAGTGCCCAATCAAGAAGCACTTAATGGACAATGGATCTTGGAAGGCTCCAATCCACATAAGAAGTCTACATGAGGACATTCAAGGTAGCATGTGAGCCATGGCTGCTACCTGTAAGTTCTGAGTCATGCATGGACATGTGACTTGCCCATGTGACTCCAAAACTCCATCTTGTAGTTGGAATTCTACACAGGGGGAGGGAGGGGTATCCCCTACAAGACAAAGTCTATTTAAACCCCTGGGAGACCCCTCCATTTTGTCTTCAGCTGGCACAAGAGATAGCCTCTCCACCCCCAAGGATACCTGAAATAAACTGGAACAAAGGACAGTAACTACAGGGGGTGTGAATAATTGCGGGACCCAGACTAGAAGGAGACTAGTATGTAAAAGGAACCTTACTGGAATTCCACTGAGGGTGAGGTTTTTATCTGTATTCAGTTTTCTTACTGTATTAGACATAGACTTGCATGTTCTATTTTATTTTGCTTGGTAATTCACTTTGGAATCACTTAAATCCTACTTTCTGTATTTAATAAAATCACTTTTTGCTTATTAATTAATGCAGAGTATGTATTAATACTGGGGTGGGGGAAAACAGCTGTGCATATCTCTCTATCAGTGTTATAGAGGGCGAAAAATTTATGAGTTTACCCTGAATAACCTTTATAAAAGGTAAAACAGATTTATTTGGGGTTTGGACCCCACTGGGAGTTGAGCATCTGAGTGTTAAAGACAGGAATATTTCTTAAGATGCTTTCAGTTTAAGATACAGCTGTTAGGGGACATGGTTCAGACCTGGGTCTGGGTTTGCAGCAGGCTAGTGGGTCTGGCTCAAACCAGGCAGGGCACTGAAGTCCCAAGCTGCCAGGGCAGGAAAGCAGGGGCAGAAGTAGTCTTGGCACATCAGTTGGCAGCCCCAAGGGGGTTTCTGTGATCCAACCCCTCACACCTACAATGAGCTCCACTCAGGTGCCTCATTGGGAGCTAAGCACTGTGGAACTTAGCCCTGTGTCTCTGGGGCAGCTCAAATAATGGCAATGAGAATTGTTTGATCACTGGGAATGTGCATTTTTCCATCTTCCTCTCACTCCAAAGCAGATCAGCTGTGGTTGTTCAAACTTCTCCAGAAAATGCATCCCTGTGCAGAGACCAAGCCTGGTCATTTTCACCATGCAGGCAAACTCTAAGCGAAGCTACAACCACCTGAATACAAGATTTAAAACAAAGCTGTTTTGGTAGCTACTCCTGCTGCAAGTTCTGACTGCACCTCGTCGCACCTTATTGTGCAGTGTGGGAAAGGCATTGCCAGCTCGTCCCCAAGGCAGTTGGGGTTATAGTATGCTGGGAGGGCTGCAGATGTGCCCCTTGATTGCAGCAAAGAAGTCTGATGGGGATTGATTGCTGGAGAGGCACCACCTGACCCAGATGGATGTCTATGGGGGGCTAGAGGTGAGAGACAGCAGGACTTTTTGACATCTTTAATAGAACATACATATGCGGCAGATGCTTCCCCTTTCAAATACATCGAACCCACTGCCATCTTCTAGCAAAGATACTGTGACTGACAAGGACTTTAAGAGGTATGGCACTTGCTTTAGCTGTGTGCGATTTATGTTCACCTCTGTTCCAGGACTGGTGCATAAAGTGTAACTAAACAACTGCACTAAGGCTCCACCCAAAGTCAATGTCTCTGATTTCTCCTCCAATAAGAAACCAACCTGCATGGCCCCGAGACTGGCCATCGCTCTCCAAAGGGCCACATGGTGATGAAGCCTCAGCGGACAGCTGGGAACACTGTGCCCCCAATATGGAACAATCACAGATGGGTCACACTTGGGCCAAATCCTGATCCCATTGAAGTCAAGGGCAAAGCTCCTGTTGATTTTAGTGGTGCCAAGATTTACTTCCTAGCTTTGGAGCTAGATTTCGTGCTGACATGCAATGCTTTCACCAGAACCCCTCCCGATGGTGTTTAGTTGTTAAAGCATTTTGTCAGCTGCAGATTGATGGAAACGGGGGACCCTGGAGTCACTTTAAACGCCTCTGAACCAGCAGGACTTGGAGTTCAGGTTTTGTTTTAAAAAAGAGGCCCCTTGACTGTGGATTTTCAGGTCCCAATCATTGTGTTAAGCAATGAAAGACACATACCAGGGGACACTGCACTTTACACACATTGATTGCTGTAATAGCTGTGCTGCCCAGTGTGTTTGGTTCCAAGACTGAGGGTCTCCAGTGAAGGAGGCCTGCGAATGTGAAGCCAGACACAGCCCATCCTATGCCTCACAAGAGAAGTGTCTGAGAGTCGTTTCCATCTCGTCTCAGTGGGAGAGGGCCCCTCTGGCCACTGACAAATGTGGGCTGCTCCCAAACATGCTACTAGAGCCCACAGTCCCTCCGGTTCCTCTGCTCCCCGCCCCTTGATGAGAAGGAGGGGACTTGAGGCACAGAGCCATGGTGGAGTCTCTTTGGAGGCCCAGATGTTGCTGCAGGGTCCCCGGCCCAGAGTCCCCGGCTCCTGCTCCCCATGATCCTGCTGTGGCTGCTCTGTGAGTTTGGGGAGAGCTCCCTTCCCATGGGTTGGGGGAGGGGTCTCCGGGGTGTGGGGAGCAGGGGGAGAGGCATGCTCATGGCTCTGCCTGGGCCGGGGGGACATGGAGACTGGGTAGGGGGAGAGTGACCATCACAAATGGGGAATAGCAGGGATGTGGGGATGAGTCACTGGGAGCCACACAGTGCAGGAGGAGTGAGGAGCTGGGTATAAATTCCTGGCACAAGTTTCCTGAGGTGGGCCGGAGAGAATATTTAACCCTCAGTAGATGTTAGTAACAATCCCCTGCTCTGCAGTACAGCTAATGCCCCCATTGGATGTGTAAATTGTTTGTAATTATGTTAATATATAATAATCTCTATGGCAGAGATTTTCAAAGCTGCTTAAGGAATTCGGACAACTCAAACCATACCCATAGACGGCTTTGGAAATAGGAGCCTACGTGTACACGTAATATTGAGGACAAAGGAAGTAATAAGAGATGGCCTTGAAGTTGACAATGTCTATATTGCAGAAAAAGACCTGTGGCAGCGAGTCTCAGAGTCTGGGTTCACAGACTTGGGCTTGCGGGGCTCGAGGCTGAAGATAGCAGTGTAGACGTTCCCGCTCGGGCAGGAGCGTGGGCTCTAAAACCTGGCAAGGTAGAAAGGTCTCAGAACCCAGGCAGGATTTTCAGCTCCATGGGGTTAGGCAACAAAGCTGGTTTGCTGTTGTCACCTGCTTCTTAATCTCTCTTGGTAGCATTCACAGCCATTCAGCTAATAATGCGTCTACTGTGACCTAGCGATATATGACTCTGTTGTTGTGTCATAGGGATTGTATTGCACAATGAATCATAGAATCATAGAATATCAGGGTTGGAAGGGACCCCAGAAGGTCATCTAGTCCAACCCCCTGCTCAAAGCAGGACCAAGTCCCAGTTAAATCATCCCAGCCAGGGCTTTGTCAAGCCTGACCTTAAAAACCTCTAAGGAAGGAGATTCTACCACCTCCCTAGGTAACGCATTCCAGTGTTTCACCACCCTCTTAGTGAAAAAGTTTTTCCTAATATCCAATCTAAACCTCCCCCATTGCAACTTGAGACCATTACTCCTCGTTCTGTCATCTGCTACCATTGAGAACAGTCTAGAGCCATCCTCTTTGAAACCCCCTTTCAGGTAGTTGAAAGCAGCTATCAAATCCCCCCTCATTCTTCTCTTCTGCAGACTAAACAATCCCAGCTCCCTCAGCCTCTCCTCATAAGTCATGTGCTCTAGACCCCTAATCATTTTTGTTGCCCTTCGTTGTACTCTTTCCAATTTATCCACATCCTTCCTGTAGTGTGGGGCCCAAAACTGGACACAGTTCTCCAGATGAGGCCTCACCAGTGTCGAATAGAGGGGAACGATCACGTCCCTCGATCTGCTCGCTATGCCCCTACTTATACAACCCAAAATGCCATTGGCCTTCTTGGCAACAAGGGCACACTGCTGACTCATATCCAGCTTCTCGTCCACTGTCACCCCTAGGTCCTTTTCCGCAGAACTGCTGCCGAGCCATTCGGTCCCTAGTCTGTAGCGGTGCATTGGATTCTTCCATCCTAAGTGCAGGACCCTGCACTTATCCTTATTGAACCTCATTAGATTTCTTTTGGCCCAATCTTCCAATTTGTCTAGGTCCTTCTGTATCCTATCCCTCCCCTCCAGCGTATCTACCACTCCTCCCAGTTTAGTATCATCCGCAAATTTGCTGAGAGTGCAATCCACACCATCCTCCAGATCATTTATGAAGATATTGAACAAAACGGGCCCCAGGACCGACCCCTGGGGCACTCCACTTGACACCGGCTGCCAACTAGACATGGAGCCATTGATCACTACCCGTTGAGCCCGACAATCTAGCCAGCTTTCTACCCACCTTATAGTGCATTCATCCAGCCCATACTTCCTTAACTTGCTGACAAGAATGCTGTGGGAGACCGTGTCAAAAGCTTTGCTAAAGTCAAGAAACAATACATCCACTGCTTTCCCTTCATCCACAGAACCAGTAATCTCATCATAAAAGGCGATTAGATTAGTCAGGCATGACCTTCCCTTGGTGAATCCATGCTGACTGTTCCTGATCACTTTCCTCTCCTCTAAGTGCTTCAGGATTGATTCTTTGAGGACCTGCTCCATGATTTTTCCAGGGACTGAGGTGAGGCTGACCGGCCTGTAGTTCCCAGGATCCTCCTTCTTCCCTTTTTTAAAGATGGGCACTACATTAGCCTTTTTCCAGTCATCCGGGACTTCCCCCGTTCGCCACGAGTTTTCAAAGATAATGGCCAAGGGCTCTGCAATCACAGCCGCCAATTCCCTCAGCACTCTCGGATGCAATTCGTCCGGCCCCATGGACTTGTGCACGTCCAGCTTTTCTAAATAGTCCCTAAATGAGCCAATCCCCAGCTGCTGAAAATCCGTGGAGCCCCCCTGATGTCAGTGCAGTGTGCCCATTTCCACCAGTTGAGGCTCACATCTTATATTGTTATATTTGTATTGACATTGGCCTCATTTGTGCAACAGTATCTGCACTGCTGTGTGGAGTCCAATTGCACAGTTAGGGCCTATTAAGTGACTGATCTTTTAATCAAATCCACATGGATCCAACTGTGGGATCGGGACCTATGACTTTTGCCATATCCTTAACTTGGGATTTCCTGGCTTTTATTTGCTTAGCTATCAATGTTAACATTACCTCAGCATAGCTGTGTCCATTGTCAGAGCCGCTGGGTCTGCCACTCACCCCTCTCTTGCTGTCTGCTGCAGTTGCGGGTGTCACAAACTAGGAGCACTGCAGCTCCCCAGGTGAGTGAGAGCACAAGAGACGTGGAAGAAGGGGAGACGTAGAAAGGAGTGAAACCCCCAGACAATGGTAATGGGAGGGCAGATGGAGAGGTGTAGGAGGGGGATGGGTGGGGAATGCCTCTTGAATGATTCCTGCCTAAAATCCTCTTAATCAAACAGTAAATGGAACTTCTCACAGTGCCAGACCATAAACATTAATGAAAATTAAAGACATTTGGACCAGATCCTCTGAGAGTATAAATCAGCTTATCTCTGCTAACTCCAAAGGAGCAGGGCTGATTTACATCAGCTGGGGATCATGTCCAATGTCACTGAGATGCATATTTAACAAATTTTCCATGTGTAAATCTTTGCAGGCTTGGTGCTAATAGAGGAGTGTTTTAATGAGACCGAGGCACTGCACTAGAATGAATGTGTCTTAAATCTCCTGTGTTGTTCTGTATTTATTTTTATTCCTATGTGAAGAGACACGTTTTTTTCCATCACCCAAATGAATTTCTCATGTAATTCATCACTAATGCTTAGTTCCCTGCCTGGGTCTGCCTTCACTGCAGTGAAGTTATCACACTCTAGTGGCTCCTCTCGAGTTAGCAGAGTTCGCGTGAGAACAGCCATGACATTGTGCCCGCACTGGCTCAGCACTCATGTGTGGGGCTACAGCTTCTGGGGGCATGTCCCACGGCTCTGAGAGCTGAATAGTGGGAGAACTTGTCTGTCCTTTCTGGGCACACTAGGCAAATTGTGGGAAGGCAATGGAGGACTAGTGACACTAAAGTGACACATGTCTGGATCCACCCCACAGAGGGGTTGTGTTTACAATTGATGCGTTGTTCTCACTTGAGTTTTAGCCTATACCATCTCTTCGGCTGGTCAGCTCCGTTAACAGCACCACTGCACCAGAGTTAAGGGATTTGTATAGGGATGGGATTCAAGTTAGGAGCAACATCTGAGTTATAACTCAAGTGAATGCTGCAGTGAAGACAAGCCCTTAGTCTCCTCTCAGAGACATGTTTTAACATCTCCTTTTTGTTGCAGGTGACTTCCCTTCTCCTAAATTGTCCCTGAGCTCCTCTTCAGCTCAGGTGGGGGATCCCACTTCTGTTCAGAGTGCACTTCGTCCCAACATTTTAGCTGCTGTAGTTATTTTCTGTCAGAATGGCAAGGAAATCTCAAGACAATTGGCCACACCAGGCCAGTCACTGTATCAATATAAAATCTCTGTGCAGAGCTCAGGCCAGTTTAGATGTATGTACCAGTAAAGGGACAACCAGAACCAGGTAAACAATTCTTGTCTCAGTCTCCCCCTTGAATGTAACAGGTGAGTTGTTGGACCCCAACACAATGTGAGGAGGGGGAAGGGAATAGCTGGCTGGTGTCAGGCATTTTAAAATTATGTGGGCTTCAGCCATGGGAACCTGGTAATGATGAGGCAGGTAATGAGCTGTGATTGCTGCTGAACTGGTGGAGGATTGTGCACATCCTATTAAATCTGATGAATTGTTCCAGACTGAGATGTCAATAGAGGAGGATCTGGAACAAATTGATAAATTACATGATAATGAGTCATCAGCACCAGATAGTATTCACCCAAGAGTTCTGAAGAAATTCAAATATGAAATTGCAGAACAACTAACTGTGGTATGTAACCTATTGCTTAAATCAGACTCTGTACCAGATGTCTGGAGGATAGCTAATGTGACACCAATTTTTTAAAAGAAAGGCTCCAAAGGCAATCCTGGTAATTACAGACCTGTAAGCCTAACGTCAGTATCAGACAAATTGGTTGAAACTATAATAAATAACAGAATTATCAAACACATGGATGAATAGAATATATTGGGGGAGAGTCAACATGGCTTTCATAAAGAGAAATCATGCCTCACTAATCTATTAGAATTCTTGGAGGGGTCAGCAAGCACGTGGACAAGGGGGATGCTGTCTATATAGTGTAGATGGACTTTAAGAAAGCCTTTGACAATCTCCCTTATGATATTTATACCTGTCTCTGGAAATTTCCATTACATGCATCCAACGAAGTGGGTATTCACCCACGAAAGCTTATGCTCCAATACGTCTGTTAGTCTATAAAGTGCCACAGGACTCTTTGCCACTTTTACAGATCCAGACTAACATGGCTACTCCTCTGATCCCTTACCAAAGACTATTAAGCAAAGTAAGCAGTCATGGGATAAGAGAGAAGGTCCTCTTATAGATTAGTAACTGGTTAAAACATAAGAAACAAAGGGTAGGAATAAATCATCCATTTTCAGAATGGAAAAAGGTAAATATTGGTGTCCCCCAGAGATCTCTACTGGCACCAGTACTGTTCCACATATTCACAAATGAGCTGGAAAAAAGGGTAAAAAAGACTGAAGTGGCAAAGTTTGCAGATGATACAAAATTACCTAAAATAGTTGGTATAAAGTATAAAGCTGACTGCAAAGGGTTATAAAGGAATCTCACTAAACTGGGTGACTGAGCAACAAAATGTCAGATGAAATTCAATGTTGATAAATACAAAGTAATGCATATTAAAAAATATGATCCCAACTTTATATACAAAATGATGGGGACTAAATTAGTTGGTACCACAGAAGAAAGAAATATTGGATTTATCATGGATAGTTTTCTCAGAACATCTGCTCAATGTTCAGCAGTAGTCAAAAAATGATCAGAATGTTAGGAACCATTAGGAAAGAGATAGAAAATGAGACAGCAAATATCATAATGCCACTATATAAATCATGGTACACTCATGCCTTGAATACTGTGTGCAGTCCTGGTTACTCCATCTCAAAAAAAAAAGAAGATATATTAGAATTCGAAAAAAGTATAGAGTAGGGCAACAAAAATGATTAGGGGTACGGAACCACTTCCATATAGGGAAAGCTTAATAAGACTGGAACTGTACAGCTTAGAAAAGACATGACTAAGGAAGGATTTAATAGACTGGTGTGGAAAAAGTTAATAAGGAAGTGTTATTTACTCCTTCACATAACACAAGAACCAGGGGTCACCCAATGAAATTAACAGGCAGTAGCTTTAAAACAAACAAAAGGAAGTACTTCTTCATACACTGCACAGTTAATCTGTGGAACATATTGTCAGGGAATTTTGTGAAGGCCAACAGGATAATGGGGATCAAACAAGAATTAGATAAGTTCATGGAGCCATCCATTAATGGCTATTAGCCAAGGTGGTCCAGGATGCAACCCCATGCTCTGGTTGTCCCTACCATCTGACTGCCAGACACTGAATCTAGATGACAGGGGATGAATCACTCTCTAATTGTCCTGTTTTGTTCATTTCCTCTGAAACCTCTGGCACTGGCCATTGTCGGCAGACAGGATACTGGACTACATGGTCTATTGGTCTGATGCAGTATGGCCATTCTTATTAGATTTGTAATCCCATTTTCACCCTACTGACACCAATGAAGCTATGGCTGATGTACACCAACTGGGGATCTGTCCCAATATGTCGGAAGCTCCTCTGGAGAGACATGATCTAGGGATTCGTAGCAGCTCTGTCTCTGGATGATCTTTGCTTTGTTAGCCACTGAGCCGCTGAATGTACCTGATATTGTTTGTGTTTATTGCCCAGGCTGGAAGCTGATCCCGAGCACCAGCCCCAGCCCTGACAATCCAACATCTCAGGCAGGTGACTGACTGTGTTCAGGCCTGATTCCCACAGCACTCAGCATGCTGAGAGCACGTTGGGTTCTGAACTCTCGAGAATCTCACCCCGAGTACCTGACCTATAGCCCATTGGTGCATGGGACCCTGGCACTGAGTCCAGTGGGCTGTGGATCAGACCCGAATGCAGGATGTCTCCCATGTTCAGAGGTGGAAGGAATGTCCTGTCCTAGGCCTGTCCCTGAACAGCCCTCATCCAAGATGCTCCACAACAGGGCGTGTGTATTTGGGGTGGGACAGACCAGCACACACAGGAGTGCATGTTAGATAAGAATTTGAGAGATTTGAGGTGGATTTCCGGACTCTCTCCTTGAGTCCCTGAGTGACCCCTGGATCGCTCTAGGCCTCAGCCCCCATCTGTAACACAGAGATAATTGTGCTCCCACATCTCACCGGACTCAGTTATTTAATGTTTGTTGCTTAGACACCATGGTGGTGGGGCACAGAGAGAGATGCCCAAACCCTAGAGAATATTCTGCAGTGGCCATGGAGGTGGAGGGAAGACAGGATGGTCTAACATCGCACGTCACTTACTGCTGTGATCACCGTGTGATCCTGTAAGCTATGGTGTAGCGAGTGTATGGAAGAGGCAGTCAGGGCTCCGATCTTACCATCAGATCTGGGTGTGAGGACCCCACGCCAGCATGTGTCTCACTGCAGGGCAGGGGACTCTGATTGCTTGGATTTTCTGACAGTTATTTGTTTAAATGTCAATGTTAGCATTTCCCAGGTGCAGGCTAGTTATTGTTAGAGACACCCTGTCTTCTACTTACCATCTCTGCTGTTTGCTAGAGGTGCTGGCGTTGCAGGCCAGGAGTTTTGCAGCTCCCCAGGTGAGTGTGCAAGCACAGGAGACATGGGAAGGAAAAGATTGGCAGAGCAAGGAACAAAAATCCCAGGCCTTTGTAATGGGAGGAGATGGGAGGGCAGAAACCTTCTATGCAGTCCCTGCCTGAAATCCTGTTAATTAAGCAGTAAATGGAACTTCTAACCGTGGCCGACCACAAATGTTTGCGAAAAGAAAACGTGTTTGGGGCAGATTTTCAGATGGTGTAAGCTGGTGTAGCTTTGTTGGCTCCAATAGAGTGGGGCCAATTCACACAAGCCCGTTGACTCCAGTGGAGCGACAGCTTTTTATACCAGCTGGGGATCTGGCCCAGTATAGCGGGGATTCACACCCACCCAAAATAAAACAGACTAAATAAGCAAGTCTGTTTATGAATGTATGAATGCAAGCAGGGCATAACCCAAAATGGTGTCCAGCAAAGTGTTTTAACTCCCTATTTCTGTGAATTCCCAAGTGAATAGACCCTTCTCCTTTCACCAGTCACTGCATTTCTCATCTCAGTGATCGCTAACGCTCAGCTCCCTGTCATTCCCCTCTCAGGTACACACGTCTGTGTCTCTTTGTTGTTCCAGACGATCGCCCCATGCCTAGGTTGTTCCTGAATATGACTCAGCTTAGGAGGGAGTCCCAGTTTTACTTCGATGTGCAGCTCTTCCAAACTATAATGTTACCAAAGTTATTTTTGACAAAGATGGGGTGGATCTTTCCAGCCAAAAAGTCAAACCAGGACAAATTAGTTATACATTGCTCCTTAAAACCTCCACGAAGCATACAGGGTGCTATTCCTGTGGGTATCAGCACAAGGATGAGAAAAAACAGGTGACCAATTCTGATGTCAATGCCCCCTTGCAACTGAAGGTCACAGGTGAGCAGCTGTAAGGTACACCGTGTGGGCAGGGGAAAGGGCTCAAGTGGAAGGTATCAGGCATTTAGTCAGTTATTCTGTGCTACCCTCCCTCCCCACATCTCAGGCTTGTTTGTAACATTTTCTGTCCCCAAAGCTGTGTATACAGTAGGAAAATAGCCTTTTCCTCCATGAGAATTAACTAACTCAAGGTAAAATTGTAGTTTTGGCAGGGCAGTTTGGAGATGTCACATGCTAGGAGGCCGAGTTATGGATACGAGGGAGCCAGAAGCCAGATGTGTAAAGGTATTCAAACACTGTAAGATGTAGATCCCACTTTAACTCTTTCCTAGCTAAGATACTGTAGTATTTCCTGCGTTTATTGCCCAGACAGGAAGGCTCCCCCTGATGACAGCCCTGTCACTGACCAGCCTGAGAACACCCCACCTCCAGAAGATGAGTAACTGTATTCACCATGTGCCTGATTTCCACAGTGCTAAGCACACTGAGAACATGTTGGCTTCAGAGCTCTTCAAAATCTCACCCTCAGTGTGTGCCAAAACCACAGTCCATCAGCATCCAGGGGACTCTGGCACTGAGTCCAGTGGGCTGTGGATCAGGCCTGAATGCCGGGTGTCTCCCACATTCGGAGGTGGGAAGGGAGGCGGGGCATCCCATTGTAGGCCTCTTCTTGCACAGCCCCCACACAACCTGACCCACAGCAGGGAGCGTTGTGGAAGCAGCACGCACAGAAGTGGCCAGGGCTGAAGGAGACTCTACCCATCTATCTCCCCAGAGCTGATCCCCTCTCTCACTCTGTAGCTCACAGCTGGCAGCATCTCCCCAGGCTTGTGTGAGGGGCAGGGAACATTTTAGGAGCCACTGCCACCCCATGAGCCAGGGCATCTTTGGGACTCGGTCCCTTTAAGGATCCCCTACATTGCTGGAATTGTAGCATTAGATTTTCCTACTTTGCTGACCCTTCCTAACTAACTTCCTAACTAAACCCACTAAAAACAAAATCCACTCCACCCTGGCGCCAACAGGCTTTTTGCTGCCATCACCCTGCTCATTCTGCTGGTGCGCTCAACTCTTTCCCCTACACTGGGTCTGTCTGGTTTAGTTCAACGGTCAGATCTGTGCGGTAGGGCCATCTTTTACTCTGTTTGTACAATACCTAGCAAAATGGGCCCCTGATCTTGGCCCCAATCTCTGTCTCCCCCAGCTGGGGTCTACCAACTGCTTCCATCTGAGGGTCAGTGGCCCAGGGGCCCAAAATACCCAGCACTGGTCTGGGTGTGTCTAGGGTAGGGAAATGGGGCTGTAATGTGGGGAGAGAAACTGGGTGGATCATCCAGTCGCACTCAGTATCCTCTGCCCCGAAGGCTCCATATATAATATCTCCATCCCTCAATGATCCTTTCCCCCACGCTGTAATCTCTCCTTCCCTTGACCCCACCTGCTCTCCCCTGCCGGAGAATAGCCAAAGGGGCCATGTCTGCCTGAACTGCAGTCACTGGTTTTGGTCTCTCTAGGGATCTATTCTCTTTGCTTTGATTTTTCCCATGGGTGCTGAATGTGTTGTGTGGCTCTGAAATGCCATAGCTCTTCTGGGATATTTGTTCTGAGGTCCCATTCTATCCATCTCTCGCTCTTGCTGTGGCTTTGCTGGTATGGGATATGGAAAACCATGTTAAATTGCAAGCTGTCACATTCAATTTCAGGGAGTTTTCCTGGTCCTGCTTGCAGGCAAGGGGCTCTGTAGGAAAGCATGCAATTTGGGTCTAGCAGCAGTCAGTCTGCCAAGAGCCAGCTGGGAACAAACTGGAGTGGGTTGAGCCTCTCTGCCTCAGGAAACAGACTGTTTTCTCCCTCTCTGATTTTGTTTCTTGTAAGTTAAGCTTCTGGATTCTAATAAATAAAGTAGTGTGATGCTGCAACCTCCCAGCAAGAGGATTTGTGTTTTTATCTCACTTCTCTGTTTGGACATTTTGCAACATTACAGCTGTCTCATTTGGGGGTCAGTGTTGGCAGGGAGAGAGAGCACAAACATATGGTTATAACAGTTGTACACATTGTCCAGTAATAACCCAGAAGACTCCCTGGGGCAGTGAGATCTACAGTATTGGCTCTTTGCCAGAACAGGACTCTTAATGTTTATCTCCTTTCCCCAGGACTGAGACTAGAGATTGTATTGAGCATCATAGCTGGTTTTTTTCTGATTCTGGCTCCAGGAAAAAGAAAAGGAGTACTTGTGGCACCTTAGAGACTAACAAATTTATTAGAGCATAAGCTTTCGTGAGCTACAGCTCACTTCATCGGATGCATTTGGTGGAAAAAACAGAGGAGAGATTTATATACACACACTGATCACTCTCCTTACAGTGTGTATGATAAACCCATTGTTTCATGTTCTCTGTGTGTGTGTATATAAATCTCTCCTCTGTTTTTTCCACCAAATGCATCCGATGAAGTGAGCTGTAGCTCACGAAAGCTTATGCTCTAATAAATTTGTTAGTCTCTAAGGTGCCACAAGTACTCCTTTTCTTTTTGCGAATACAGACTAACACGGCTGCTACTTTGAAACCTGGCTCCAGTAACTTATCTTCTGGTGAACAAAGGTAGGTGAAGTTCTGACCTTGGGCTCCAAATCCTGGCTCTGCTTGTGCCTCAACCCTGGGCTCTGGCATTTGGACTCTCAATCAGGTTCTGACCCTCATTCCACCCACTAAACCTGACTCCTGCCTCCACCACTACATCAGACTACCCAGCACCCTGTCTTCTGACAGACAGGTAGCTGTGTCAGCCAATGGGCGATGAATGGTAACATTTTCCAAAGAATCAAAGTCCCATTGAAAACCTGGGGTGCAAGTTTCAAGTGAGAGTTTCAATGGGGCTCTAGCAGAGTTGCCATCTCTTGCAATTTTACCATGAATAGAGCTGGGGAAATTTATTTTTTTGGCATTTTTCAGGGCACAGACATTATTCACACATTTCGGTCAAATTCAGTAAATAGCTTGTCCTGGAAAAAATGGATTTTTAAAATATTTGTTTTTAATTGAAGCAGTTTGTTTTGGTTTTTCAAAATGAAATATTTCAACTTCTCCTTTTGAAACAGTTTTGTCTAGAAATGTATTTAATTAAAAATAAAGAATGAAAAATAACCCCAAATGACCAGAAATGAGATAAAGCTCCCATCTCCCCAGATTGTTTGGGGTTGAATGAAATGTTTTGTTCAATTAAAACTACTTTTTCCCCCCTTTCATTTTGGCTAGAAAAACTGCAAACGTTCATCGGATTTTTTTTTTTTGGGTGGGGCGTATTTTTTCCAGTTAGCCCCTGAACTATATAATCATCTATTCGCTCAGTTCTAATTATGATTCTCATGGAACTTGGTGTTTTTCTTATGGTCCCAGCTGGTGGAATCAACAGATTGTGTGAGAATCTCAGCTTTCATTTAAAAAAAAACAACAAAGTTTCTATCCCTTGTGGTTGCAGAGAAAACCTTGAAAATGTCACCTGAGTCCAATAAATGCTGAGAAACTAGAGGGTAAATACATCTTTAAAAAATGTTTATTTTTTAAAAATATCTCATGATCTTTAAGCCAATCTCATGATTTTTAGGCCTGAAACATGATTTTTTAATGTCTGGGGCTGGCAACACTGCTTAGCCTCCTAATTAATTTACATGCTTTGTTATATTTTATGCAAAATGCCTAGTCACTACTGAGTACCAAAAGCAATAAGGATGAATGGAGACAGACATGATCAGCTGTTGAGAGACAGGGTGAAAACCTGCTCTCCTTTCTGGCTGAGAATTGCTACTGTAATACAAATACTAATACTAATCAGGTGGCTAAAGTGAGCTGTGTTTGGCCCATTGAAGGTAGATGTGCAGCTACATTCATGCCACAATTTGTCAAATCTGCTTTGGGGATTTGGACTGTTTAATCTGGGAACTGGGCCTCTCAATCCCTTCGGCACCTTTTAAAAGCCCACACTGATCATGGTGCAGAGTCCAGCCCCTGGTCACAATATTCCATCTCTTTGCCAGGCGGGGAGTGAGGGGGGCTTTCCAATAATATGTTTTTCCCTTTTTGTTTTAGTTGCACCTAAACAGAGCTGTGAAAGGCAGGAAGAAATAATTTCTTAGTGTGGATAATATGAACAATAGCAGGCAAGGAACACAAGCCAGAATAGGGACAAAGCATGTTAAAGAATATTTAGATAAGTTAGATGTATTAAAGTTGGCAGGGCCTAATGAAATTCAGCCTAGTAGACTACTTATGGAACTGGCTAAAGCAATCTTGGAACTGCTAGCAATTGTTCTGGAGCACAGGTGAGGTCCCGGAGGACCTAAGAAGGGCAAATATAGCACCTGCCTTTTAAAAGGGGGGCAAAGAAGATCCAGGGAACTATTGGTCCCACATGACATTCTCATAAATAAACTAGGGAAATGTAGCTTAGCTGTAATTATGATAAAATGCATGCCCAGCTGGTTGTGAAACCATACTCAGTGAGTGGTTATCAATGGTTCACTGTCAAACTGGGAAGGTATATCTAGTAGCGTCCCACAGGGGTCTGTCCTGGATCCAATACTATTTAATATTGTTGTTAATGACTTGGTGATGGAGTGGAGAGTATGCGTATAAATTCTGAGGATGACACCTAGCTGGGAAGAGTTGCAAGCACCTTGGAGACAGGATTAGAATTCAAAATGATCGTGATAAAAGGGAAAATTGGTCTGAAATAAACAAGATGAAATTCAATAAAGACTACACTGAGTAAGGAAAAATCAAATACACGACTACAAAATGGGGACTAACTGGTGGTAGCACTTCAGAAACGGACCTGGGAGTTGTAGTGGATCACAAATTGCAGTTGTGAAAAAGGCTAATATTCTCCGGTTTATTAAAGGGAGAGTCATATTCAAGAAATGTATAGTCATATACACTCTATGCAACACTGGTCTGACTTCAGCTGCTATGTCCAGTTTTGGGCACCACACTTTAGGAAAGATGTGGACAAACTGGAGAGAGTCCAGCGGAGAGCAACAGAAATGGGAAAAAAAAAAAGTTTTAGAAAACCTGACCTAAAAACTGGGCATGTTTAGTCTGGGGAAAAGGAAACTCATACCAGTGTGCAAATATGTTTAGGGCTGCTATAAAGAGGCTGGCGATTAATTGTTCTTAATGTCCACCAAGGGCAGGAGAAAAAGTAATTGGCTTAATCTGTAGTAAGGGAGGTTTAAGTTAGATATTAGGAAAAGTTTTCTAACTCTAACAGTTAGAGAAACACCTGTCCAGGAGGGTCTAGGGATACTTCATGCTGCTTCAGCAGTGTGGGAGGGGCTAGATGACCTCCTGAGGTCCATACCAGCCCTGCATTTCTATGATTCCTATGGTCATTTGGGATTGCCCTTCTTTTCCCTTGGGGTCAAGTGCAACTGGGTTCAAAAAAGAATTAGATAAGTTCATGGAGGATAGATCCATCAATAACTATTAGCCAAGATGGCTAAGCCTCTGACTGCTAGATGGTGCGACTATACAGAAGGGGATGGATCACTCGATAATGGACCTGTTCTGTTCATTCCCTCTGAAGCCCCTGGCAATGGCTGCTGTCAGAAGACAGGATATGGGGCTAGATGGACCATTGGTGTGACCCAGTGTGGGTGTTCTTACATTCTTATGCCAATGCTAGTTTTGGGGGCCACAACCCAGTCTGAGAAACAGTTACTCAGGGAATGCATCCGATGAAGTGAGCTGTAGCTCACAAAAGCTTATGCTCAAATAAATTTGTTAGTCTCTAAGGTGCCACAAGTACTCCTTTTCTTTTTACTCAGGGAGAGTGATCTTTGCACACTTCGCTGCCTGATGGCAGAATGTGCAGCATAAACACAGAGAAATTCCCAGCTGAAGTGATGTGTTTCACTCTTGCTTTCTGCAGGGAACAAGGTCTGAGCAGTAGCATCGAGAACATGGGCACAGATGATCTGATTCATTGTAAGAACCTGTCTTTTTCTCTTTTCAGTTCTGGATGGGTAAGGCCAGTGGTGAGCTGGAGCCGGTTTTCACTGGTTTGCGCGAAGTGGTTGTTAAATTTTGAAGCCGATTTAAAACTGGTTGTTAAAGGAGTGGGCAAACTCCAGCCCGTGGGCCACATCCGGCTCACAGGACTGTCCTGTCTGGCCCACCTGAACTCTCTGCTGGGGAGGCTCCCCTGAGAACTTATATGAAATATATAAGTTATATGAATTTATATGAAATTCAATAAAGACTACACTGAGTAAGGAAAAATCGCTCCTTTGTTAAATAAACTTATATGTGGGTTTTTTCCATAAACTAAGGGCTGTGTGCTCCATGAAGCTTTTTTCTAAGGGGTAACTAATAAGCGGTGGAATACTGTGCCTTTGGGAACAGCGGATCTGGTCATTCTGTGAGTGGTTAAGGGGCTGTTCAGAGTTCTCAGGGGTTGGAGTCTGCCTAGCGTTTGCAGGCCTGAGAGATAATGGAGCGCACGTGGGTTGCCTGTGGCTGGTGGCATCAGGCAGTTGACTCCTAGCAGGTACAGAGAAGATTCCTCAAGTTAACAGCAGGCATTAGCGAGGTGCCTCAGAACTCTGGGTACCCTATGGATCATCACAGGTGGTCTATTGACCCCTAGAGGGGGACTGAGTGTAGTAATGACCAGGTGTGGGTGGCACAGGCAAAGAAGTTAGGGGAAATAAAGACTTTGATATGTTTATCTGGAGAAAAATGAAGTAGACCCCTTAATAAATAAACAAGAGGAACAAAATGAATGCTTAATCAAAATGGCTGAGGTACTGAATAACTTGTGTTAGCTAAGAACAATAAAATAATAGCTGTGGGGGAAAATTAGTTACTAAAATCGAGGTTGGGATTTTAAAAACATCTCTGACATTCAGGAGTATTATGCTCCTAACCTCCTTAGGCACTTTTGTAAATCGTACTACTTGAAGATAGTAGAACCATAAGAAATAAGCAGGATAGGTTTTTAAAAGTATGTAATGTCAGACGATGAGAGTGCTTTTTTGATACTGATAATGTGAAAGAAAGTTGAAAAGAACTTGTAATGAAAAGAAAGATTTCCTATCGAGAGATTGAGTAAAAATTGTAAAAGTGTCTAACGGCTTGTCAACATTGTATGGCATTAGGCATCAGCGGGGTGTGTGAATTCTAAAGCTCACCAATGTGGTTCACACTAACTGGCCTGTGCAGAGCCTGGGGGCATGCACTAAAAGTCCCCTAGTGCACATTAATATTGAGCTTTTTGGAATAGTCAGCGCTATGTTAACGTGCATTAGGAAACTTTTAATGAATGCCACCAGGGTTTACTTGGGTCAGTTAGTGCATAAGAACGGCCATGATGGGTCAGACCAATTTAGCCCAGTATCCTGTCTTCCAATAGTGGCCAATGCCAGGTGCTTCAGAGGGAATGAACAGAACAGGCACTTAGTGAGTGATCCATCCTCTGTCATCCACTTCCAGTTTCTCACAATCAGAGGCTAAAGACACTCAGAGCATGGGGTGACCATGCTGACTATTAGCCATTGATGGACCTATCCTCCATGAATGTATCTATTTATTTTTTGAACCCTGTTATAGTCTTGGCCTTCACAACATCCCCTGGCAAGGAGTTCCAAAGGATGACTCAGTGTTGTGTGAAGAAAAACTTCCTTTTGTTTGCTTTAAACATGCTGCCTACTAATTTAATTGGGTGACCCCTGGTTTGTGTGTTATGTGAAGGGGTAAATAACACTTCCTTATTAACTTTCTCCACACCAGTCATGATTTTATAGACCTCAATCATATCCCCCTTCAGTAGTATCTTTTCCAAGATGAAAAGACTCAGTATTTTTAATCTCTCCTCATATGGAAGCTGTTCCATACCCCCTAATATTTTTTGTTGCCCTTCTCTACACCTTTTCCAATTCAACTATCTCTGTTTTGAGATGAGGCATCCAGAATTACACACAGTATTCCGGGTGTAAGCATACCATGGATTAATATAGTGGTATTTTTAAATTTTCTATTATTTATCCCTTTCTTAATGATTCCCAACATTCTGTTAGCTTATTTGGCTGCCGCTTCACATTGCGTGGATGTTTTCAGAGAACTATCCACAATGACTCCAAGATCTCTTCTTGAATGCTAACAGCTAATTTTATAATTAACTCTATAATTTTATACGTATAGTTGGGATTATGTTTTCCAATGTGCATTGCTTTGCACTTATCAACATTGAATTTCATCTGCCATTTTGTTGCCCAGTCACCCAGTTTTGTGAGATCCCTTTGTAGTTCTTTGCAGTCTTAACTATCTTGAGTAATAGCTTTGGACTTAACTATCTTGAGTAATACGCTGGTGTGCTTTAGAATTCACTCCATTCTGGTGTGTATTGCCATGATGTGTAGACAAGCCCAAAGTGATTAGGAGCCTAAATTCTACTGTCTTTGAATAGGATGTAGCCACCTAAGTCACTTTGGCACTTTTGAAAATTTTACCTACTATTAATCAATTTCCTCTGTTATATTGAAGCCAGCTTCTCGTTATAAGTCCAGTTTTAGCCTCTACCCCAAATCTTCACATCTCTTGCTTCAGTGATATCAAACCAACCCATCTGATGTTGTGTATGGCACATCTCCCCCTACAGGGTGGGACATTTTTTTTTGAAAGTTTGGTTCAAATTGGATGAGGTCTTTTGGAGATCTAAGGTTTCCATTTTTGGCTGACACATCCAAAGGAGCATAGCTTTCAGACACCAGATTTATTTTGGTTTTTTGGCCTTGCTGTGGAGAGACCTTGTAGAATTTTTTTTTTAATTTGATTTGGGGAAGAGGGAGGTTGGTGGGGAATGAGAATACAATTATTTTCCTAGGAAACAATGGTAAAACTGCCAGTGGCATGAGTGTTCTGATGCATTGAGCCAGACCCCAGTCAGACCAACTGTTAGGGTTTGATGTGTTTCACATTTTAACACTTTATGGTCAATATATCAGCTACAAAAGGCTGACTCAGAAGCAGACTGAACTGTGCAGTTTCCTGGCACTATGGAAATACCAATAAATAATTAATAATTTTCATGCTTTCACTTACTGTAGCACTGGCCCTGCCACATCCAACAGTCATGGCATCTGAGGAAAGACATTGAATACATTGGTATCACCTTCCATTGAAATGCCAAAGAACTTGTTTTAACCTAGAGCTGGTTCAAATGATGCTGCTGAAACTTTTTTAAAATATATATTTAAAAATGGCTATTTGAGCAATATGAAAATGTTTGCAGAAAATTTTCAGTTTGGTCCAAAGTTTTCCATTTTTTTCAATGATTTTTTTTAACTGAAAAGATTTGAAAAACAATCCCCCGTTCTTTTGTTTTTCTTTTCTTTTTGTTGAAAAACAACATTTTTTTTAGGAAATTTCAGAGGGAAATGGACATTTTTCACTCCTCATCCCACATAATTGGCATTTAACAACAAGCTCTAGTTAACCTTTATTTCAGCTCCTGCTTCTAACCTGGCATAAAGTCTAGTCTCATTGGGAAGTCCCTGTAGGCCCAGCTGTCACCCTGCTTTGACTCTTCTGTCCCACACCCTTTTACCCAAACACCAATCAAAGCACTGAGGGAAGCAGCATCTTTCACTCAAGCCGATCTCCAGGGCATTTGACACTCTCCTCACTTGGACTCTGTGGAAAATGTGAGCACAACAGAGCCAGGGAGGTCAGCAGCTGCCCCTGGTTGTGGTGCTCCTCCTGGGAAATGGGAGACCCAGGTCACATCTCTGCTCTACTAAAGGTGGATCAGAGACTTAAACTGGGTGAGAGCCTGACAACTGAGCTATGGGACAGTCTGCCATGGGGCACCCTCAGTCTCATCTGTTGAAGGTTGTCCACTGTGTATACTGATTGAAGAGTCATTGGGGCAGAGAGATAAACTGGCTCCATAACCTCTGTTAGGGCAGTCTTATTTAGGACTTGAACTTGGGTGTCCCATAGCCTAGGGGAATGGCCCACCCACGAGAGTATTGGACACTGTAGGACAGAACTGTCTTTAATCAACAATTCCATTCTGGAACCTAGGAAACCTTCCTGAGAAAAGTGTAATTGAAACCTATGGATTTCAGCAAAAATTCAGGTTTCCATTAATCAACATTTGTTGACAAAATTGTCAAAAATGTCCTGACCAGCTCTGATTGGTGCTAATCATTGGCTGCAGAGCCAGGGGCACCCAGGCCACAGCCCAACCACTTTTTGGCCAGCCACAGCCCAGATCGGGGCAGGTGATCTGGTGGTGTGAATGCCAGGTAGGGGACAGGCTGGCTGTTGTAGTGCTTTGCCAGGAGACAACTTCGCCTGCACTCAGTGGTGAGAGCCAACGGGCCAGCCCTATGGGACAGGAGATGCTGGGGGTTGGGCTGGATTTCCAACTCCTGCCCCACCCCAGACCACCCCCAGAGGGCAGAACCCAACCCCACTCCTTGTGCCCTCACCATCCCCATATAATGCTCTGTAGCCCCTGGTGCTAACGATGGGAATGGGAGGAAGCTGCAGTTTGAAGTGATTGAACCAGGAAGGGGAGCTCTCATCCCACGAGCCCTGGGGAGGCATTGTCATGGTGTGTGGTGGTTTGAGCTCTACCATTCTGGCTGGGATTCTCACTGGGGTCTACGGGAATTAGGCACTCAGCTCCCATCAAATTGGGATTTAGAACCCTTTGCTGCCTTAGGCCCTTTTGAAAAGCCAGTCTCCATGACGGATGTTTGTGTGGGCCACATATCAGCTAGACATGTTAGCCAAGGAGTGATCGCAACCTATCTCGTATCTCTCCACTTCGATAGAACTGAAAAATAAACAGAAAATGTCATGTAAAGTCTGTGCACATTATCCCATGAACTAAACAACGGCCACAAGCACACACAGTCTGTGGCTCCTCACGGCTATCTTGCTTTTGCTTTCCATGAGAACAGGATAAGGCTAGGTATGTATGTAGAAGCGATATATATTGTTTATCTCTGTGGATCTATACACTGAATTTATCCATCCATCCCTGTCAACCCCATTAGTACATAGGATTCTTACACTCTGAAGTGTTCCACGATTAAACATTTTACTCCCCTCCATTCCACTGCACACACTTCTCTCCCTTGGGAGAAGATGTGAGACAATACATGTAACAGATGTGCAGTCACATCGCTCAATGCGTGACTGGAAGGTGCTCAGATACTACAGTGATGAAGGCAAAATAAGAACCTAGATAGAACAGAAATGTAAATAGTTTTGGGGACAAAACCCTTCTTTCAATATTATTTAGTTCTATTGCTGAGCTAGAAAATCCAAAACGATCTGGTAGAGCAGCTCTGTTTAGTAGAGTCTCCAATATACATAGTCAATTCATTCACTAGATGTGGTGAAACTTTTAATTATGAATAATGGATAGACAAAGTGGATGAGGTAATATCTTTTATTGAACCAGACTTCTGCTGGGGAGAGAAACAAACTTTTTAGCTACACAGAGCTCTCCTTCCCATCTTGGAAAGGTACTCAGAGTGTCACAGCTAAATACAAGATCAAATAGATAGTTTAGCATAAGTTGTTAGCACATATTCTAAGGGACCATTCAAGGTGATTTGGCTCATTTACACTCCTGTAGTCATAGGACAAAAATGTGGGTTAGTGGGTTACAGACTGTTGTAATAAGCCATAAATCCATTGTCTCTGCTCAGTCCATGATTATTAATGTCTAGCAAAGTTATGAATTTAAGCTCCCAGACTCGTCTTTTGAAAGTGTTATGCCGGTTTCCTGTGAGGCTGATGACTGAGAAGTCAGATGCGGAGTGATCGCTCTGTGAAGTGTTCACTCACAGATGATATGCTGTTTTTGTCTTTTATCATTTTCCTGTGCGAGTTCATTTAAAAGTGCAGTGATTGTCTGGTTTCACCCACATAGTTGTTATTGGGGCATTTAATGCACTGGATGAGGTACACCACATGATACACTAGGCAGGTGTAGGACCCATGGATCATGAAAGGTGTGTTGTTGGGGTATTGATCATTATAGTAGGGGATATATGTTTGCACCTGTTGTTCTGACAGGGTCTGGTACAGCTTTGAGTTGGTGTGCCCTGTTCTGTTGGATGTGATATTTGTTAAGGATTTTACTGCACTTGTTAGGATGCTTAGAGACTGACTTTGCTGCAGGCCCTGCCTTCTGACAGGGAGGGCCGGGGCTCTGAGGTGGGACTGAGCATCATCTCTCTGAGGTGCTTGGCAGGCTGGTTCTTGCTCACTTGCTCAGGGTCTAACTGATCCCCATGTGTGGGGTCATTGGACTGTGTGAGCCCTTTATCTACTAGATTGAAGAGCTCATTATTAAATATTTGTTCCCCATGTAGGTATTTATAGATTGTAACCAGGTCACCCCTTAATCTTCTCTTTGTTAAGATAAATAGATTGAGCTCCTGACTCTATCACTTTAAGACAGGTTTTCTAACCTTTTAATAATTTTTGTGGCTCTTCTTTGAGTCCTCTCCTATTGAGGAACTCAAATCCCATTGAAAGTAAGCAAGAACTGTGGGCCTAAACCCCTTAAGCTCTTTCGACAATCCTGCCTTAGACAAATGCACTGTGCCACCTTAGTCTGTGTGTGAACATTCTAAGTCACATTTGTGAGTGACTTGGGGATGCTTTGCCATACTTCGTGTATACTGCATATTGACCTGGTTATTGGGATTCTTATTAAATGGCTATGCTGCGCTACGGCTATTGGGAAACAAGCAGGAAAGCAATTATCTGAGATAAGACATTATGCAAACATAAGCAAACACTTGAGGGTTGTTACAGGACAATGGCACAGCTGTGGGCCTGGGGAGACAGGCTGCTGGCCCATCCACTTGGCTTTGGATTAGCAGGGCCCAAAAGCCCAGAACTGGAGAAGACAAAGGAATTCTGGCTGGATAAAAGTGACTTTCTTACTACGGAAGGTGGGAACAGTTGGGGAGCTGGTCAGACTGACATAGGCACTGGCTGGGGAATATCTGAAGAGGCTAGACCTGCCTGAATCGCTGTCAGAGAGGGTTGGGCTTTAGGTAAGACAGACAGGTGTGCAGATTGTTGGCTTAAAGTTCTGATCCTCTGCTGTTATGTTTTGTGCCTATTGTTAAAATTAAATAACACTTGTCTGAAGAAGGCTGGTGATTCTGAGTCACTCTATTCCCCACTGGTCATAGACTCCCGAAGGAAGAACTGCCAATTCTGAACCCAATCGGACCTTCTGGGTAAGCAGAGTAGATACATGAGATGCTGTAGCCCTGGACCGCAGGACAACTGCGTCATTCTACCAAAAGAGAGGCAAAGACACAAGTCCTGGCACCTGAGGGGATGGTCTCAGAGAAAGGGGACAGAGGTGCACTGCCTCTGTCACCATGACAACGCCTCCATCTCCAGCTTTCAGCATGACGTTATATTAATTACGATCATTTACATTAATTGTCAGAAAATTTTTTCACCACATCTACACTCGTGCTTGCTATTGGTTAGCTGTGCTGCTGCATTGACCTGCCAGCAGTTCTCCTTTGCAGGATTTTAGTACGGAAAGCCTTACACCAATTTTACAACTATTTTTCAACGTTTGTCTGTGCTGTTGTGGGCAGTGATAAACATGAGTTTTATCTTTTCTCGCCAAAAGGGAACACACCACTACTAGGAGTAGGAAAGAAGGAATGATAATTCCCAGTATTAATCCTAGGAAATAAATGGTACAATGTCAACACAACGGAGACACCGGGGGAAAAAAAATCAGAAATTAGCCGAGAAATAAAGGGAGAAATGGCATGAGATAGTGTATGAATTTCTGTCATTAATATTACTAGCTCTCTTTTTGTGGGGGTTTCTTAATTCTGTTCTATTCTATATAGGTTTTAATGTGGCACTCATCACTGTAGTATCTAAGCACCTTCCAGTAGTGAATTAAGTGACATGACTGCATATCTGTCACACGTTGTTTGTTCTCTCATCCTTTCCCTAGGGGGAGAAGTGAAGAGTGTTGTTTTGTAGGGCTTTTAAAAATATATGAGAACCTTATTTCCAGTTTGCATTTAATCAGAGATTTCAAAATCTCTGACTGGTGGGAGTCAGCCTACAGGAAACATTTTCCCTACTAGTTTACCCTTCCGAATGTTAGAATGCAATGAATTCAGGCTGCTCCTCCATGGGTCAGGGAGAAAGAGCTGGATCTGCCTCTGATTGTTCTCATTCTATTTTCCAGCCCCACTTCTATGGAAAATCAGATTCCTCAAGCTTAGGGCAGAAGGATTCAATTTCACCCTATTTCTCCTGGTGGAGAAAGCTCTATATCAGTATGAATAAGTGACAAGGATCCAGGCCGGTAAATAAACACGTGCATAATTTGAAGCACATGGACAATCCCACTAATTAAATACCTGGAGAAATGTATACGAGTGTTTAAGACCCTTGCTGAGTCCGGGCTGAGGCTGTGAGTGGAGTGGATCACTTACCATTAACATATAACGGAAAGGCAGATTCATACTTCTGTTTGGAGTGATGTGTAGAACGAGGCACATCCTCTAGATCAAAATTTTGATAGATTGGCTCCGGGGCTTCTTTGCCCTTTAAATCAATGGGAGCATGTTAAACCAGGTGCAATGGTGCTATTTTCTGACTGAAATACTCTCAGAAAGCTGATTTAAAGCACAGATTTAAAGGCACAGCCAAAGTAGCTTCTCAGAGAGTGATCAAACATACCCATTATTAAATGGGAGGGGGGGGATTTTGTTAATTGATCATAACTATATAATGAATGGTGAAATACTGATTCCACTGAAGTCAATGGCAAAACTGCATGGTGACTTTCACTTGAGGATCTCAGAATACTGTACAAACTATAGATAATCAGCCCCAACAAATCCATGTGTACTTTATAACTAGTCAAATCTGATGCTGGCAGCAGATGCTTCAGGGGGAAATGGATATTACACAGACCAACAGTCCTCAGAGATGAATGTATTGTTTTACTTTACACATTGCAAGCATCTCCATTGACTTCAATAGGACTGCAAACACAGCATAAAGTTAAGCATGTGCATAAGAATTTGCAGGATGGAGGCCTTAGATTGTAAGCTCCTCAACTCAGTGACCATCTGTTTGTTCTGTGTGCGTACAGAGTGCAGTGCAATAGGATGCTGATCAATGCCCGGAGCTTCGAGGCATTACTGCATCATTGAACTGGCCAGAAAACTGAATTTCTGGTCCTTGGGAAATTGAGACATCTTGCCCATATGCTGAGGGTTTACCTGATCGCCATATTTGGGGTCGGGAAGGAATTTTCCTCCAGGGCAGATTGGAGAGGCCCTGGAGGTTTTTCGCCTTCCTCTGTAGCATGGGGCACGGGTCACTTGAGGGAGGCTTCTCTGCTCCTTGAAGTCTTTAAACCACGATTTGAGGACTTCAATAGTTCAGACATAGATGAGATTTTTCGTAGGAGTTGGGTGGGTGAGATTCTGTGGCGTGCACTGTGCAGGAGGTCGGACTAGATGATCAGAATGGTCCCTTCTGACCTTAGTATCTATGAATCTATGAGACATTTTGAATTTTCTTTTTGTTCAAAACTGGAATGAAAAGTCAAAATGGGAAAATTGACCAAGACACTAAATATCTGAAATTTTTCATTCCAGAAATATTGAAATGGCCTTATCAAAATGTTTAATTTCTGAAATGCTGGAATGATTCATTGTGACTTTATCATTTTGACTCTTTAATATAATATAATATAATATAATATAATATAATATAATATAATATAATATAATATAATGTCTAAATGACTAGACTATTATTCAATTCTATTCTATTCTATTCTAACATAAAAGTTGAAACCATAAAGTTGAAACACATTTTTGACTATATTGAAATGAAATGTTTTGATAACATTCTCTCAAAAATTTCAACATTTCCATGAAATATTTTGATTTTGTTGAATCAGCATTTTCTGATGGAAAACTGTCCTGTCACAAAATTTTCAATTAGCTATAATAATAATAATAAAAATGAAATCCTGCAAAAGACAGCTAGGAAATAATCTGCCCATAGGGAAAGTCTTTTCTAACCCCCAGTTGTTCCAGGATGGTTGATGTTCTGAAGCAGGCAGCTATATTTCTTCCAAAAGTCTTAGTGATTTGTAAACCCTGAGTACTGTAATTCTAGGTATCCTCATTAACCAGATAAATAGCCAATCCTTTGGTGAATCCAGCTGAATTCAGCACAGAAGGAGATTCTTCTCTATACAGACTGTATCTTTCTGGCTTGAAAAATGAAATAATAATATATAGTTCTGCCGTGGACTGTAAGTGAAAAAAATCTCTGTGGATAAGTATTATTTATTGGAGAGGAGGGAATTCAATCTCACCTAACCTGTTGTCTTCATACATGTTTGAAAATGCCATCATTAAGATCACCCTAGATCACCCTGTAGATGATAAAGAGATAAAGAGAGCTTTAAACTAGGAACTGGGGGGAGATGGATGGGAGATGTCCAGAAAATCGCCACGCCAGATTTTAGCATTGAGAGGGAAGAAGATGAAGTAAGAAAGGATACAGCCATGGGTAGGAGAATGTATATAAGGAGCGAGGGCGGTGTGGATACTAGTCTAATAAGTTATACTGGCTGTAGAATGACTGTGCCTCATAGGGTACAAAATGTGAGCGAGGCCAAACAGCAAAAATTAAGATGTTTGTACACCAATGCGAGGAGTCTAGGTAACAAAATGGAGGAACTAGAGCTACTGGTGCAGGAAGTGAAACCAGATATTATAAGGATAACAGAAACATGGTGGAATAGTAGTCATGACTGGACTACAGGTATTGAAGGGTATGTGCTGTTTAGGAAAGACAGAAACAAAGGTAAAGGGGGTGGAGTAGCATTATATATCAACGATGAGTTAGAATGTAAAGAAATAAGAAGCGATGCAATGGATAAGACAGAGTCTGTCTGGGCAAAAATTACATTGGGGAAGAAAACTAGTAAAGCCTCTCCTCCGATAGTGCTTGGGGTGTGCTATAGACCTCCGGGATCTAATTTGGATATGGATAGAGCCCTTTTCTAATGTCTTTAATAAAGTAAATACTAATGGAAACTGCGTGATCATGGGAGACTTTAACTTCCCAGATATAGACTGGAGGACCAGTGCTAGTAATAATAATAGGGCTCAGATTTTCCTAGATGCGATAGCTGATGGATTCCTTCATCAAGTAGTTGCTGAACCGACTAGAGGGGATGCCATTTTAGATTTAATTTTGGTGAGTAGCGAGGACCTCATAGAAGAAATGGTTGTAGGGGACAATCTTGGCTCAAGTGATCATGAGCTAATTCAGTTCAAACTAAATGGAAGGATTAACAAAAATAAATCTGCAACTAGGGTGTTTGATTTCAAAAGGGCTGACTTTCAAAAATTAAGGCACTTAGTTAGGGAAGTGGATTGGACTGAAGAACTTATGGATCTAAAGGTAGAGGAGGCCTGGGATTACTTTAAATCAAAATTGCAGAAGCTATCGGAAGCCTGTATCCGAAGAAAGGGGAAAAAATTCATAGGAAGGAGTTGTAGACCAAGCTGGATGAGCAAGCATCTTAGAGAGGTAATTATGAAGAAGCAGAAAGCATACAGGGAGTGGAAGATGGGAGGGATCAGCAAGGAAAGCTACCTAATTGAGGTCAGAAGATGTAGGGATAAAGTCAGAGAGGCTAAAAGTCGAGTAGAGTTGGACCTGCAAAGGGAATTAAAACCAATAGTAAAAGGTTCTATAGCCATATAAATAAGAAGAAAACTAAGAAGGAAGAAGTGGGGCCGCTTAACACGGAGGATGGAGCAGAGGTTAAAGATAATCTAGGCATGGCCCAATATCTAAACAAATACTTTGCCTCAGTCTTTAATAAGGCTAAAGAGGATCTTGGGGATAATGGTAGCATGACAAATGGGAAGGAGGATATAGAGGTAGATATTACCATATCAGAGGTAGAAGCGAAACTGAAACAGCTTAATGGGACTAAATCGGGGGGCCCAGATAATCTTCATCCAAGAATATTAAAGGAATTGGCACCTGAAATTGCAAGCCCATTAGCAAGAATTTTTAATGAATCTGTAAACTCAGGAATAGTACCGAATGATTGGAGAATTGCTAATATAGTTCCTATTTTTAAGAAAGGAAAAAAAAGTGATCCAGGTAACTACAGGCCAGTTAGTTTGACATCTGTAGTATGCAAGGTCCTGGAAAAAATTTTGAAGGAGAAATTAGTTAAGGACATGAAGTCAATGGTAAATGGGACAAAATACAACATGGTTTTACAAAAGGTAGATCGTGCCAAACCAACCTAATCTCCTTTTTTGAAAAAGTAACAGATTTTTTAGATAACGGAAATGCAGTGGATCTAATTTTACCTAGATTCAGTAAGGCATTTGATACCGTGCCACATGGGGAATTATTAGTTAAATTGGAGAAGATGGGGATCAATATGAACATCAGAAGGTGAATAAGGAATTGGTTAAAGGGGAGACTGCAACGGGTCCTACTGAAAGGTGAACTGTCAGGTTGGAGGGAGGTTACCAGTGGAGTTCCTCAGGGATCGGTTTTGGGACCAATCTTATTTAATCTTTTTGTTACTGACCTTGGCACAAAAAGTGGGAGTGTGCTAATAAAGTTTGCAGATGATACAAAGCTGGGAGGTATTGCCAATTCGGAGAAGGATCGGGATATTATACAGGAGGATCTGGATGACCTTGTAAACTGGAGTAATAGTAATAGGATGAAATTTAATAGTGAGAAGTGTAAGGTTATGCATTTAGGGATTAATAACAAGAATTTTAGTTATAAATTGGGGATGCATCAATTAGAAGTAACGGAAGAGGAGAAGGACCTTGGAGGATTGGTTGATCATAGGATGACTATGAGCTGCCAATGTGATATGGCTGTGAAAAAAGCTAATGCGGTTTTGGGATGCATCAGGAGAGGCATTCCAGTAGGGATAAGGAGGTTTTAGTACCGTTATACAAGGCACTGGTGAGACCTCACCTAGAATACTGTGTGCAGTTCTGGTCTCCCATGTGTAAAAAGGATGATTCAAACTGGAGCAGGTACCGAGAAGGGCTACTAGGATGATCCGAGGATGGAAAACTTGTCTTATGAAAGGAGACTTAAGGAGCTTGGCTTGTTTAGCCTAACTAAAAGAAGGTTGAGGGGAGATATGATTGCTCTCTATAAATATATCAGAGGGATAAATATAGGAGAGGGAGAGGAATTATTTAAGCTCAGCACCAATGTGGACACAAGAACAAATGGGTATAAACTGGCCACCAGGAAGTTTAGACTTGAAATCAGACGAAGGTTTTTAACCATCAGAGGAGTGAAGTTTTGGCATAACCTTCCAAGGGAAGCAGTGGGGGCAAAAGATCTATCTGGTTTTAAGATTCTACTCGATAAGTTTATGGAGGAGATGGTATGATGGGATAATGGGATTTTGGTAAGTAATTGATCTTTAAATATTCAGGGTAATAGGACTAATCCCCTGAGATGGGATATTAGATGGATGGGATCTGATTTACTATAGAAAACTCTTTCCTGGGTATCTGGCTGGTGAATCTTGCCCATGTGCTCAGGGTTTGGCTGATTGCCATGTTTGGGGTCGGGAGGGAGTTTTCCTCCAGGGCAGATTGGAGAGGCCCTGGAGGTTTTTTTTGCCTTCCTCTGTAGCATGGGGCATGGTTGACTGGAGGGAGGCTTCTCTGCTCCTTGAAGTTTTGAACCATGATTTGAGGACTTCAATAGCTCAGACATGGGTGAGGTTTTTCATAGGAGTGGGTGGGTGACATTCTGTGGCCTGCGCTGTGCAGGAGGTCGGACTAGATGATCAGAGTGGTCCCTTCTGACCTTAGTATCTATGAATCTAGATGTATTCATTCGTAAATTAATATTTCCATATATGAAACATTGGCCACAAAATGGATATCAATGTTAATAATTTTTGTATTAGTCAGAGAATTCTGGTAATACACTAATACATGTTTTGGTAGCTTGAGGAATTATAGCAAGGTGCTATTTTCTTGTTATTACAGTAGGATCGTTTTTACATATCTAAATAGCAAGAGATATAACTCTAAATTGCTTAATTTCCCTGAACACATGGTATCCCAATGGAAAACAGATTTTCTGTCCTATGGAAAATTTTGAGATTTCAGTTTTTTTTCATGCAGAGTCAAGGTGAAAAACAAAAATTTTGCAGACTTTTTGTGACACACAATTCTAGGGAAACATTGTTTTCGGGCAAACAAAATGTTCTTTTTCAATAAATCTGAAACGGTTTGTTTTAATTTTGACCATTCTTTATATTTTTAATTTTTTTGTATAATTTCTCAAACAAAAAAGCTGTTTCACAAACTTACTGTCTCTAATTATATATCTGTACAGTGCCTAATGGCTCTGATCACAGCTGGGACCTTGAAGCACTATCATAATAGAAATTATAATTTATTAGAAATTTTTAAGGAAAATACATGGAAAAAGGAAATCATTGCTGTATATGTCAGACTTTCAGTGTATCATTATGGCTTAAAAGCACAGCATAATCACTTACCATGCCATGGGAATATGCAACCACATTGTTAAAAAAGGTCACATTTATAATAATTTTCATTATAAGACGGTTTTTGGTAAGAGTTTGCTGAAAGGAGCTTTAAAAAGTGACTTTGTCGCCTTACAATACATTTAACTGATGTGTCAGCAAATGTAATAGGCACAACACGGTTCCCAAAAATATTTTTTTAAATATTTAAACTCAGAGCTGATTATTGAAATCAACCTGTTGAGCTATACATCCGAAAGAGGTAATTTGGGATGGATTTGTGCTCCAGACCTGATTTGTGCCAGATGCACATTCATACAGAGCTGCTTCTGAAATCAGTTATAATCAACATAGCTTTAAAATGGCAATGTGACCCAGAGAACTGGTCCCTACAGTTAAAATCAAGAGACCTGGGATTATTCCTAGTTCTTCCACTCAGCTGCTAATAGAGAGCAAAATAGGATGTTATGTTTTCTAATCAGTGAGGAAAGCATTAGTTACCATGCTGATAAATTAAGTACCGAGGTAGACAGAACTATTGGTAGTTAAAAATTACTGCTGGTGGAAATAATTTCCACTTATTCCAATATGTGCTCTTAACTGACTTGTCAGAGATCCTCGCCCCTGAATTACTACATAAACTTCACCAAACTCCCCATTCCTTCAAAAACCAAACAGCAAATGCATCTGTAGCTCAGAGCAATAAGTGATTAATGTGTCTGATTTTCATACCCGTGTACGATCTTCAGTGGGATTATCGTTCCTCTCACGGAGGCTTTGCAACCTAATAAAAACAAGAAAAAAGTTGCACAAGTGAACAGGAGACATGAGTCATATTTAAAGTCTAAAATAAGAGATGGACCTGGCTCAAAATCCTGAAATTCATGCAGACTGAACATAGAGGCTGTGGAGAGTTAGAATCCAAATCTGCATCCACATATGAACTGCACAAGTAGTCCCTGTCTCATCAGGATGCTGAATGAAACCCTGCATCTAAGCAGTCCAAGCACCACAGTCCCAAACAAACTATGGAGTGAATTTTGAAATTAAGGGCCATCTCTCTTTAAGAAGTATATGCAAGACAAGTGACACAGAGGCTGCTATGGAGCCACACACAGCCTTAGCAATTAGTTGGTTGGAAAATTCAGTTATGTTGAACTAGAAAGGGTTTCATGGAATCATGTGGATTTGACAAAATTTTTGACTGGAGGAAGTCAAAATGAATTACTCCAACTTTCTCATTTTATTTCAATACTGTTAAAACTTTTTGTTTCAATAAGTTCAAAAGTTTCGCTTCAATAAGGCAAAAATGTTTCATTTCAACTTTGTTTCAATTCATTTCATTGTGTCTTTTATATATTGTTAAAATATTAATTTTAATTATTTATAATATATACTATATTTATGAATCATACAGTTAATGTGTCATAGAATAGTTTCAATGTTATGAAAACAAAACATTTTAATGTTTCCAAAACTATTTTGTGAGAATTTTGGTGTTGCAGAAAATGTCAACATTTTGGCATGAAAACAACTGTTGAAATATTGGAATTTCCTGTGCAATGGAAATTCTGTTTTCAGATGAGTGGTTTGCAACTCAGTATTGCTGGATTAGGAGAAAGCAGCTTATCTTGTTCCCTCTGACCAGAAGCGGGCTTGAAGTGGGAGGCAGCTCATAGCCACATCATCCTGGGGCCATGCCTCTGCTGGAAACTGTGATATTTTAACCCTGCCCTGACAACCTGCATGGAACAACTAGTGCAGAACTAAATAGGCAAAGCTTACCGCTTGTTAGTGGATTTTTCCCTGGGCTAGCTGGAGTTTTCTTGGTGGGGAAGGACTCTCACAGATGGACATGGCCAGCAGATCACTAATGACAGGTTTCAGAGTAGCAGCTGTGTTAGCATGTATCTGCAAAAAGAACACTATGGGTGTTACCATGCACACTATAATGAGCGTGATCAAGTATTATACCTGCTGGAAATAGCTCACCTTAACTGATCACTCTTGTTATAGTGTGCATGTAACAGCCATTGTTTCATGTTCTCTGTGTATATAAAATCGTCCTACTGTATTTTCCACTGCATACATCCGATGAAGTAATCTGTAGCCCACGAAAGCTTATGCTCAAATAAATTTTTTAGTTTCTAAGGTGCCACAAGTAGTCCTGTTCTTTTTGCAGCTCGCTAATGGAGCTAATCACTGTCTTTGTTCACACACCTTTTAAACTGCAACTCTTAGAGTTGGGGACTGTCATACTCTGTGTTTGTACAGCACCAAGCACAATGGGGCCCAGCCTGTTTGAGGCCTCTAGACAGTGTTGCAATAGCAATGATTAATCATAACAATAGCAAGAACAACCATATAATTAAAAAAGAAAAAGCTGTAGCTGACGAAAGCTTGTGTGCAAATAAATTTGCTAGTCTCTAAGATGCCACAAGTACTCCTTTTCTTTTTTGCGAATACAGACTAACACGGCTGCTACTCTGAAACCATATAATTAATGATTAATAATAATAAGTAGACTTTAAGCTGTCTGAAGCAGGGACAGTCTTCTCTGTTACTTGTGTGTTCAGTGACCAACACAAAGGGACCCTGATTTCATGAATGAAGTCACTAGCTATCAAGCATTATCATTACCTCAGATACTATAGTGATGGTGGGGAGCCATAACATAATCCAGATAGGCAGCTGAAGTATCATATATATCCCACACTAGCATCACCATTTAGAGAGGCTGCTGAAAGTACCAACACTCTGACTTTGACACAAGTTGATATATTATGTGGGAGTAATCTCTTTCTGTCTGTAATGTGAGAGGTATGATGGAATTACCCCATTCTTACCTTTCCTTTCTTCTTTTAGTTACAACTGGAAAAAAAAACAAAAAAGGTTTAGATACAAATTCTTTGCCTCTCCCCAGAATATCAATGAGAGGCAGAGGAAGTTAAACAAACTACTTAAGAGATAAGGAGATGGGTTTGTTTCTGGAGTTCTGTTAAGATTTAGGTTAGGGTTAGGGCTAGGTGAAGAGATCATCAGAGTTTATCACAAAAAAAGTGGAGAAGAATTCACAAAGTCTTTTAGATTTTTTTCCTGATTTTTTTGAAATATAAAATTTTGAAATTCATATACTTTCATATGGCCTTAGAGTTGATAGAAAAAAATCAAGAGAAAAGTTTTGTGAATGTTTTTCTAGTTTATGTGGATTTTCATCCAATTTTTGAAATTTGAAAAATATTGACCAGCTCCCAAGTTCAGACTCAAAGTCAGTCCAGGGTAGAGTCTAGGCTCAGGATCAGTGGTGAAATCTGACAAGCTGCGGGTCAATTTTGGTTTCAATCGTGCAAGTCTCACAAAATCAGTTGGTCTTGCAAGATTTCTTCCATGTCAAGCTAAATCCAAATCACATCCAGAAAATATATCTCAAGCCAAAACTGTAGGTGCAAGTTATGAAGAGGAGGTGATAAATTGTTCTCCATGTCTGTTAAGTAAAACATGAAGTAATGGTCTTAATCTGCAGAAAGGGTGGTCTAAGGTTAGGTTTTAGGAAAACTTTCTAACTCTAAGGATAGTCAAGAACTGGACTAGGTTACCTAGGTAAGTAGTGGAATCCCCTTCATTGGAGGATTTAAAGAAGAGGTTAGATAAACATCTGCCAGGGATCATCTAGGTTTATGTGGTCCTGCATGGATGGACTAGATGATCTTTTGAGGTCCTTTCCAGACCTATGATTTTAAGTTCAGAACTGGGTTTTAACCCTCACTTTGCTCTCTTTACCCTCAACCTCTGAAAGGGTTCACATTTCAGGTTCATATTGTCTATATGGCAATTATTTAAATGTTATTGTCTTTAGGTTTCCCATGTCTGAGAACACCATGTGAGGTGGGAATCTCTTTTTTAGGTCTTTTGTTTGCCTCATATACCTGTTGATTTGTGAATAAAGTCAGGTTTCCATGTTTACATACCTTTCTTCTTCTTAAGGTAATACACCAGGGGCAGAACAAGAGCCAAAATCACACCCAGCAAAACAGGAATTGTAATTTCCAATATTGTATCATTTTCCAGTCCTAGAAAATGAAAAGAACATGGATACTCACATTGCATTAGAAAACAAGGGAGAGGAAGGGCAGGAAAAACTTGATAAAGAGGTGCACATTTTTAACAGTCAGAGTAATAAACCACTGGAACAATTAGCCAAAGATTGTGGTAGATTGTCCATCAGTGGCAGTTTTTAGGTCAGGATTGAACACTTCCCTAATAGCTTTGCTCTAGTTGAAACAGGAATGACTTCAGGGAGGTCCTATGGTCTGCGTTACACAGGAGGTCAGATGAGATGATCAAATGGTCCTTTCTGGCCTTCTATAATTTATAAGAGGTGGGGAAGGTTGGTTTTGTGGTAACCAGTGGATGGGGCAAAAGGTTCCTCTGTGACCTTGAGCAAGTCATGTAATGTATGCTGGGCCTCAGATCCCCATCAGTGAAATGGTGACAATATTTGCCTACTTCACAGAGATCATGTTCTGGTACAGCTCTTTTAGAGTCCCTAGGAATCAGCCATGAGGGAGAGCAGCAGTAGAAACAATAAGAAAAGGAGTACTTGTGGCACCTTAGAGACTAACAAATTTATTAGAGCATAAGCTTTCGTGAGCTACAGCTCACTTCATCGGATGCATTGAAATGCATCCAATGCATCCGATGAAGTGAGCTGTAGCTCACGAAAGCTTATGCTCTAATAAATTTGTTAGTCTCTAAGGTGCCACAAGTACTCCTTTTTTTTTTGCGAATACAGACTAACAAGGCTGCTACTCTGAAACCTGTCATTATGCAAAGTAGAAACAATATCTGCTCTGGCTTAGGGTGACTACCCACCGTGTACCAAACTGTCTAAATGGTGCTTAGGAAGTGGCATGCAGGGAAAACCATCCTTTTAATATTAAAGAAAATGACAGGCGAGTAAAGAGAAAGGAACACGATACTCAGGGCTTCTCTGCATTACAGAGCTGTGGCCAGTGTAGCTATGCCAACAGCACGCCCAGTGGAGACACAGAGTGAGCTGATTGAAGGACAAGGTGGGTGAGGTAATATGTTATATTGGACCAGCTTCTGTTGGTGAGAGACATGCTTTCGAGACACAAAGAGCTCTTCTTCAGGTCTCTCTACCCAACAGAAGTTGGCCCAGTAACAGATATTACCTCGCCCACCTTGTCTCTCTCATATCCTGGGACCAACATGGCTACAACTGCACTGAATGCTGACAGAAGTCATTCTTCGGCTGCTATAGCTACCCCACTTCCCTGAATGACAGGCTGACAGAAGCACACTTTTGTTGGTATAGTTGCGTCTACACCAGGGTTTTGCCAGCATAATTATGTTGACTGAGGTGTGTGAAGTTTTCACTTTCCTAGCTGATATGGCTGTGCCGGCAGACCTTTGTAGTGTAGACTAAGCCCCAGAATGGGCTCCAGCCTCTTAGCCCACAATAAAAATTTCCGACTGTGTCAGAGTAAATACAAATCAGTTACCTTGATAAGGTGGATTCTCAGTCGTGCTGCTCCTGGAACTGGCACCTGCACAGATAGTGCAAAAGCAGAAAATAGTTGGTACAAGAGCAAATGGCGATAAAGTGGTCTGGAACAAATTCAGGCTGGAAACGTGAAGAAGGTTTCTGACTATTAGGGGAAGGAGCCTCCCAGTGAGAAGAGTGTGTGTGTGGAGGGGAACGTGCTCACTAGTTTGAAGACAGAGCTTGATAAATTCATGAAGGGGATGATAAAATGGGGTTACCTCCAATAGCAGGAGCTAAATTTGCTGTGGAAGGAGGCCCCTTCTAGTCCTGTGCCCCATGTTCCTATGAGTGACTCTCCTTGGAAATGCTGAGCCAGCCCCTTAATTCTTTCCTTATCTTAATGGGGGTGTTTTCAGATGAGGCAGAGGAACTGAAGAAATGTTTTGTAGCCTTAGGCCATATTAACTTCATGCTGGATTTCCCACAGGGCTTAGGCAACAGGGGGAACTGCCCCCTCAGCTCAGGAGAGTCCGGGTTGCTGGAATGGGCTAGATTTTTAAAACCCCACAGCTCCCTTTTAGGCATGATAATAAGTGGCCTGTTTACTAAAAGACTGAAGCTTATTGGGAGCACACTGGTTGCTCACCTGTCCCCATGTTACCAAAGTATGTCCCTAAACATCCACATTTACTACATGTTAGAGCTGCTCTAATGTTTTCCCCTGAAAATATTTTTCTTCACAAAAAATGCCTTTTTGACCAAAGTGAACATTTTGAAAGTGAATTCTTTCCTTGTTTTCCAATGAAAATTTCATTATGTTTGAGTTTTGGTAGAAACTGTCATTATTTGGTTAAAAAACAAAAAAAGATAACTGAAACCAAAAAACATTACCAAAAAAATCTTTGATTTCTGTTTTTTCATCAAAAACTGGAAAAGTGATGCGTAGCGGAGAATTTAACACCTGGTTATTGTCCTTTCTTTAACCAGGAGAATGATTAATGGGTTATAGAACCTGCCATATATTGATGCACTCAAGGAGCTCAACCGATTTAGCATAACATGAAGAAGGTTAAGGGGTAACGATCCCAGTCGTTAAGTGGCTACCTGGGGAACAAATATTTAATAATTGGGTCTTCAATCTAGCAGAGAAAGAGATAATCTTTATCTAATGGCAGGAAGCTGAAGCTAGACAAATTCAGTCTGGAGATAAAGCATACATTTTTAAAGGTGAGGGTAATTAACCAATGGAACAATTTACCATGGACAGTGGTGGATTCTCCATCACTGACCATTTTAAAATTGAGATTGGATGTTTTTCTGAAATATCTGCTCTGGGAATCCAGGGAAATTCTCTGGCCTCCTTTATAGAGGAGGTCAGATGATTACACTAGATCCTTCTGGCCTTAGAATCTATGAACCTAGGGTCACAATGTTCTCTTTGGCTCTTACACTCGATGCACTTTATATCACCATTTACCCCCGTGGAAAGTGAGCTGAGGATGCTTCCAAACCACTCTGCATGCCCTGTGCACAGGGATAAATAGTGAGTAGGACTGGTCGAAATGTTTCAATTGAAACATGTTTCCCAAGAGAAAATGTGATTTTTGGCAAAATCAAAAAAATTCTCCAGGAAAAGATCAATATTGGTGGAGTTTTCTGTCATTAGGAGTGAAGTTGACAATAATCTCTGTGTTCACCTGAGCCACTGCAATGCCTCATGGTTAGTGGACTAGCAGCACACTGCTGTATAAGGCTTCCTGTTCCCGCCTTACCCCTTTTCCGAGCAACTACCTGCAAGACCTTCAACTAACTGCTACCTAGCCCCCTTGGGACCCAGTCCCTGCTTCCTTGCTTGGGTCTTACTCGTTGTTCCTGGTACTACAGCTTGTCGCTGCTCCTGAAACCATGATCCATGCTCCGCTCTTTGCTTCTGCCTCCTTGCTCTGACCCCCACTGCTGAATCCATCGTTGTCCCTTGGTGTAACGTCTGACTCTGGTTTAATCCTTGGCGTGGCTTTGGATTTTTACTCTGGCTTTGATCTTTGGCATGGTGTGATGGAATAGACCCCATGTATTCACACCTTACACACCATTGTAATAATTATTGTACAAAGTATGCCTTGTAAGTTATCACCTGAAAACTCAGAATTTTCCAGTCACTATTGTCCTGGTAAAATATGTGTGGCAACATCATATATGAAGTGATAAAATTCCCCTGTATGGTGTAATCCTAAAATATGTTCCAGACCCCATAGCCCTGCCCAAACAGAAGTCAGCAAACAGATCTATCCTAAAGAAATGAATGTCTACTTGCCTTAATTTGCACGTAAGCAGTAAACAGTCATAAAGCAGGAAGGGAAAACAAAGGAAGTTCAAACAGGTGAAAAAAACAGCAGGGAACATCCTTCTACATAAACTCTTTGTCTCCTGCTGGTCAGATGGAAATGTTTTTTCAAGCGAGAGGGACAAACACCCCAAGGCACCCCTTTCTCTCTCTCTGCCTATCACATTCTTCACAATTGAGAGACAAAAGAAAACAGCTATTGGACTTTGGGAGAAGGGGTCCTGACCTGAGAGTTTGGTCAGTAATCTGGTAAAGCATGTGGTGAGAAACTTTGCTTGAATCTAATAAAGTTTGTTAAGTTAGAACTAGTAAACATTTTATCTTTATTTTTCTAGTAACCATTTCTAACTTTTATGTCTCATTACTTGTACTCACTTGAAATCTGTCTCTTGTTTTACTTTTTATCTAATCCGGTGTGTTTAAATTAAAGTGTCTGGGTAACTCCATTTCAAGTATTCCTTAAAGGAATAATGGATTTTATATATTTGTACCATCCAGGAGAAGACTGGGAAGTACAGAACATACATTTCTGGGGGAAGATCTGGTCAGGGGATGTGTTGGAGTCACTCTGCAGCATAACCAAGGCTCCTGAGAGCCAGGGTGTAGCTGTCAGGCTACAGTTACACACAGACACTCAGGGTGTGGCTTGCACACTGGAAGGCTGTTTGTGAGCAGCCCAGATAGGAGCTACTACAGCAAGGCATTGTAAGTCACCTAAAGGTGCAGGGCAGGAGTGACATAGCCCTCCACTGGTCTGGATTGTACCCCAGTAAGTCACACAGGGTTCTGGCTCTGAACACTAGATCACATGGCCTTGACAGTGGCTGCACTACATCTCCCATAATGCACCTTAGTCTCTCCCTGTGGAATCCTATGAGGCTGAGGGTTGTTGCCTTCCTTGGAATGAGTACTTGGCTTGAAGAAAAGGAGTAGTTGTGGCACCTTAGAGACTAACAAATTTATTTGAGCATAAGCTTTCCTGAGCTACAGCTCACTTCATTGGATTACGAAAGCTTATGCTCAAATAAATTTGTTAGTCTCTAAGATGCCACAAGTACTCCTTTTCTTTTTTGAATACAGACTAACACGGCTGCTACTCTGAAACCTGTCATACTTGGCTTGATCTCCTAAACCTGCAGACCTCAGGCCATCCTCCAGAGGCCAGAGCTGCCCTTGCAAAATCCCTGAGCTTCTCTCTATCTCTGAGGCCATTGGGCTGTCCAATCAGCTCCAATGTAACTACTGCCTGGGATTCCCTAGCTGGAGTTTTCCCCGCTATCCCCGATGCACAGCATGGGGGCTTGCAAAGCACCAAGTCAGTCTGCATTTTCAAGCTGACTCTCTGCAGGGTAGATAGGTCAATGTGAGTTCCCACTGCCAACCCTGGCACTCACACATCCTTGGCTCTGGATGACAAAACAGCACAGAAGAAACAATCAGTTGTGCATCCCCAAAGCTTTTATCCCCTCGCACTCCTTGTGCAGCGGGGATATCCAGGCTAAAACAGCCCGAATTTTAAATGTGGCCCTAAGTGTGTACTGTGGGAACTGAAATCTTTGCATTTCCTGATGGCTGAGTGCTTATAGCTGTTGCCGTAAAATGGCTGCTAGCTCTTTATTTGGCTGATCAGGCTTTTCAGGTTCAATCTAACCCCTTTTCCCATAATGTTGCTGGGCTCCACCAGCTGTTTCACTGTGGTTTCCACTGTAAGAGGCTACCCTGGGAGAGGTCCCCTGAATGCTTCTCTGCTAAGAAGCAGAGCTGGGTTTCCTGAAAGCAGCAGTTGCTCAGAGCTCTGCAATCAGCTCAGCTCAGGATAGACAGCAAGTGTGAAAAATTGGGACGAGGGCTATATAATAATAGGGCCCTATGTAAGACAAAGCCACTACTATCAGGACAGTATCTATAAAATCGGGACACCTGCTCACCCTAGTTTACGAAGAATTTCTCAGAGAGAAGGGAGAGTTTTATTGTCTGCCTAAAAGATTCATAGATTCATAGATACTAAGGTCAGAAGGGACCATTCTGACCATCTAGTCCGACCTCCTGCACAGCGCAGGCAACAGAATCTCACCCAACCACTCATACTAAAAACCTAACCTATGTCTCAGCTATTGAAGTCCTCAAATCGTGGTTTAAAGACTTCAAGGAGCAGAGAAGCCTCCCTCAAGTCACCCATGCCCCATGCTACAGAGGAAGGCGAAAAACCTCCAGAGGCTCTTCCAATCTGCCCTGGAGAAAAATTCCTTCCTGACCCCAAATATGGCAATCAGCGAAACCCTGAGCATATGGGCAAGATTCACCAGCCAGATACTACAGAATATTGTTTCCTGGGTAACTCAGATCCCATCCATCTAATATCCCATCTCAGGGGATTAGTCCTATTTACCCTGAATATTTAAAGATCAATTACTTACCAAAATCACATTATCCCATCATACCATCTCCTCCATAAACTTATCGAGTAGAATCTTAAAGCCAGATAGATCTTTTGCCCCCACTGCTTCCCTTGGAAGGTTATTCCAAAACTTCACTCCTCTGATGGTTAGAAACCATCGTCTGATTTCAAGTCTAAACTTCCTGGTGGCGAGTTTATACCCATTTGTTCATGTGTCCACATTGGTGCTGAGCTTAAATAATTCCTCTCCCTCTCCTGTATTTATCCCTCTGATATATTTATAGAGAGCAATCATATCTCCCCTCAACCTTCTTTTAGTTAGGCTAAACAAGCCAAGCTCCTTAAGTCTCCTTTCATAAGACAAGTTTTCCATTCCTCGGATAATCCTCGTAGCCCTTCTCTGTACCTGCTCCAGTTTGAATTCATCCTTTTTAAACATGGGAGTCCAGAACTGCACACATTATTCTAGGTGAGGTCTCACCAGTGCCTTGTATAATGGTACTAAAACCTCCTTATCCCTACTGGAAATGCCTCTCCTGATGCATCCCAAAACCGCATTAGCTTTTTTCACAGCCATATCACATTGGCAGCTCATAGTCATCCTATGATCAACAATACTCCAAGGTCCTTCTCCTCTTCCGTTACTTCTAATTGATGCATCCCCAACTTATAACTAAAATTCTTGTTATTAATCCCCAAATGCATAACCTTACACTTCTCACTATTAAATTTCATCCTATTACTATTACTCCAGTTTACAAAGTCATCCAGATCCTCCTGTATAATATCCCGATCTTTATCCGAATAGGCAATACCTCCCAGCTTTGTATCATCTGCAAACTTTATTAGCACACTCCCACTTTTTGTGCCAAGGTCAGTAATAAAAAGATTAAATACGATTGGTCCCAAAAGGGAATGATCTCATTCTATAACGTAGAGCTAATGTGCCTTGTTGTGTCCATCACTCAAGAGTTTCAGGGAAAACTGTACCCATTCTTCAATCCTGGCAGTGATAAGCAATATCTAGGAATCCGCCCTGTCAGTGTCCCCAGCCCCTTAACCTCTCTCTGAAATCAAACATTGTGTTAGAGAGCATATTCTTCCACTGTCCCACTTCCCTGGTCCTTCTCGCATGAACAGAGAGCAACAATACCCGAAGTCCGAAGGTGCAAACAATTCAATGTTTATTGGGGTGAACTTCCAGCAAGCTTAAATCCAAAGTCCTTTTTCCTTATTTTCGAATCCCAACTTACTTCGTGTTTGCCCCTAATTTATATAGTAATATTCTTAGCTATATCTTAACCAGTCATTCTACTGAAATTTAACTAACCAATCCTAACATATTGTAACAGGATTAGCTAACCAGTTATATCCCACCACCTTAACTAGTTTATACCCAGCAAAATTAATTATACAGCAGACAGAAACAATTACAGAACCAGACAGAGACTATGCCAATAAACAATAGCAAAGTGGGAACTATAATGGCAAAACAATACAGAAGTGAAGATTTCACAACTACATCTATAAAGACATAAGGGTTTTCCAACTGTGTCTATTGATAAGTGAGTTCTTACCAGACAGAAAACTATCAACCTAAATTTCCTTTTATATCTTCTAGGCTCTTCCCTTTCTCTGGAGGTGATAGATTGGATCCCCTTCCTAACAGCCCCATATTTACTTGTTTGCAATGTGAGGATGTGACCGGTCGCTTCCCAGCTTATGGCTGCCTCTGCTGCTTAGGCAAAGGCCTTAGCCTAAGAACAGGGCCTCAGACTGTCACAGTGAGAGAAGGCCCTTACACAGATTCTTTCTTGTATACCTCTATTACTAACTAAATGATAAACATATACCTAAATTCTTAGAGTATAAGCCTTTACGTGAATACCAGTCGTGGTATTCCCAGTCAAGACAAAATGCTTATTTGTCCAAACAATTCTAACCAGGGCAGCTCAAATATCAAATGTCAGTTACTCACATGGAATAGCTCACAGCCAAGAATTTTTTTTTTGCAATTATTTGGAAAATAACTCTGAATAGTGAATAGGTTTGTGAAAAGTGAGAAATGCTCACAGATAATTCACCAATAGAAAAAGATACAAATATGTTACCTTCTGTGCATAATTTGCTCAGCACTACTACAGACATTCAAAACTGAGCACTATCTTTACAGCGGTGGTTCTACCCCTGCCATGGTTCTGGCCCTTTTTAACCCAGTGGGCCAGTCATTCAGAAGGGAATAGTCTGCATCCCATGTAGGAGTGTAGTTTAGAGTGTTAGACCCCTGCGCACCAGGGAGCCTAGGAGGCAATCTGCCCCCTTCAGCAGAAAATGACTGTGAAGATGAAAAAAAACCCATATAATTTCTGGTAATTTTTTTAGCAGAAAACATTTGATATTTTTGCCCAAAATATCAAAATTCTGAAAAACAAATATTTCAGCCAAAAGCTGCTGATGGCTGAATATTTTCTGGCCACAAACCTGGGAAATCTTTCGATGAAAATGTTCATTTTTCATATTTTCAGCATTCTGGTGAAAAATCAGAACTTTTCTATGAAAGCAGACCTTTTGTATGAAATGTTTTGTGTTTTCAAAAAGTTCATTTTTTATAAAAAATGTTTTTATGGCCAAATTTTGATCAGCTTTATCCCATATTCCCTCCGGAATTTTGCAGCCTTTCATTTCCGTGGTCTATACATGTTGTGTGCATTACACAATCAAGACTTGGTGGGAAAGAAGAGACCATAACCTCCACTCCTTGCTTAGCAGCAAAACAGAGCTCAGCATCTAGACCTGTATTTGCATTTGGGGAGGAATGCATTAGATTGGGATTTCCAAAGGGCCTTAAGGGATTTAGGCACCCAAATCGCATTTCATTTCTGTGCCTTAAAATAAAGATTGTCATCTGATACCAATCCTTTCCCAACAAAGTTTGTTAAAAGAAAATACTAGAAAGAACCAAATTTAACTATAGCTGAAACAGTTTAGTCCATTTAATTGGAGTGATTTTAAGCAAGGTTGGTGGCTGTATTGGAAGCTCTACCAGGGAGGATGTGCATCCTGGAAGGGTTCTATAGGGGTAAATTCTGTTTAATAGAGACACAAGTACCAAAAATTCTGATGAAGAGGATGCATTCACCCACTGCTGAGAAGAAATGGAGTTATTTTACATGTTGTGAAATTTGACATATTTTCTCTTGGAGAAACAAACTGATAAAATAAAAAAAAACAAAATGAATCAGTTTAATTTCTTAATAGCTTATTTCTGACAGATGTTTTGCAAAGTTACAGAGTGCAGAAAAAAAAATCGTAGGAAAAAAATAAACAAGCAAACAAACCCTATACCTCACTAAATCAGTCTATTGCATTCAGTGGCAAAAAAGGGGAAAAGAGAAAGAAAGTGGAAGAAATAGAAATCCAAATGTTTGGGGGGTTTTTTATAGATTTTCTGGTTATTAAGAAATGAAAAAGTTCAATTTGAAATGAAACAAAACCAAATATATGTTTATTATCCCTCATGATTACATCATGGGGATTTTTTAAACAAATAGCTTTCACAACATACAAGACTTTTAAGCATAAAAAGGGAAAATCTACTGTCTAAAATGTATCCCCATGAGTCACCAATAAATCCTGACCACAAACCAGTTTTGTTCTTAGGCACCTGTCTCTGACAGAGGGCAAGGCTTAGCACACATCGCTCCCCTAGGCCTCCCCCATTGGCTAGTTTAAACGAGGAGCCACCTAGTGCATGGGCTTTTGGGAATTTCAATTTAAGGCGTGTCCCTCCCTCCATTTGTTGAATGTGGATCCTGGATGCCAAACTCCGACTTTTGGATTACAGTGATGTTCTAGGAGCCTAACACACACACACACACACTTATTCCTCCCACACGAGACAGTCACAGTCCCCTGCCCTGTCCCCAGAAATCACTTATTGCCCCTTCCCCAAAATCAGTTGTTGCCCATTACCACCACACTCCAAAATCACTCATTGTCCCTTCCACCCTGAAAATTATTCACTTCCCCCCACCCATCCCAAAATCACTTCCTGCCCCCCATCCACAAAAATCAGCTCCTGCCCCTGCCACCATAACACTGCGGCCGCTGCCCTGCCATGTGTCATCTCCCCCTGGCTAGTGCTGTCCCTGGCACCAGGATCAGGATGCATCTGGCTCTGGGTTGGGATCTCTGTGGGGTGGGGGCAGGCAGTGGGTCTGGATGCCTTTCCACATGGTGGGGGAGGGGGGGCTACCTGGTGTCGGGGGTCTGCATGGGGTGAGTGTGGGGGGGGCTGTATCTAGGTAGTGGCTGCTGGGTACGAACTGGCCCCTGCAGCCTGCGGGACCCGGACCAGAGCAATGGGCGGAACCAGCCCAAAGACACGTGGGGATGGGTGGTTCCATGGCAAATGGCAGTTGTCTGGGGAAGGACTGGTGCCTCAGCCCAGCCCTGGGTTTGATGGGGGGAGGATCTGTTGTTTAAAGCCAGCTCTGGGGGTGACCGGGGGAGAAACTAGTGTCTCAGCCCAGCCCTTTTACTTTTCACTAATGTCAATATTGTGATCATTTCATAAAACAGCTTTTCTTATTTAGGGTAATTGGAAATGGGAAGATTGACTGTACCCTCTCTGACAACACAATTTGCTACTATAGCACAGTACGAAGGGGTAACATCCTACTGGACATGACGTGACATATATTGTGGTATGTTCTTGTAATGGTCAGTGAATTAACACTGCTGTCTTAGACAAATTACAATTTTGTTAACCAAGGCTTGTCTCCACAAATTCCCGTTGTAGTCTCAGGCGAATGAAGTGTTAAATTCCTGTTCTAACAGTGTTGTATTTTGTTCTTTGAACAAGGAAGTAATTGATATTTAAGTTTGTTATGTTTGTAAAGTCTTTGGCATGAAAAATACTGCATTAGCCACACATAAATTGTTACTTCATGGCCTGATTCTTCAAGGCTCACTCATAGGCACTTTCAGTACTTACTTCTACAATACTCCCTCTTTAAATAGGGTCTTATATCAGGTGCACGACTGTCATCTGAGTAGATATTGAGTCAGCATTTCTGGGGGGGAAATGCAGCAAATTTGAAGTTTGAGTTTGAAGTTGATTTTTTTTTCTTTTAAATGTTTTTTTTTGTTTGTGAAAAGTTCTCATTTGAGCGTAAGCACTGACTTCATGGGTGCTCCAGGGCTGAAGCACTCATGGTAAAAAAAAATAGGGGATGCTTCACACTAGAGGACCATGGATCCGCCTGCACTCTGCCCCCAGGCCCTGTCCCCACTGGGCCTGTTCCTCCATTGCCCCACCTGTGCTGCACCTCTTTCTGCCTCCGCTCTACCTCTTCTCCCAATGCCCCCACCACTCGTTCCTCTCCGCCCCTCCTCCATCACTCGCCCTTATGTAGGAGGGGGCAGAAAGGAGCGAGTGGCAGGTGAGAGGCGCTTGGAGGAGATGGCAGAGCAGGGGCAAGAAAAGGCAGAGTAGGGGCAGTGCCACTGGGGAAGAAGCTGTGTGGGAGCGGGGGCCTCAGGGCAGAGCATCACTGGCAAAACCAAAAATCAGTGCCAGTGCATTTGAGATAAATGGAGACTACATTTCTTTATAATATCTGCACAGAAATAGTAAAGAAAGAAGCACAAATTCCGCAACCGAGATCTAGAGACCACTTTGGGGAATGTTATGTCATGTCTCTATAAGCCTCATCCTGCAAAGGACCAGATTACTAATCATTTGCTTTTTTACTTTTTCATGGGAACATTTTTTCTATGAGAAACTTGGCTGGGACAATCAGCATAGCTCAGAAGAGTCATTGAATGGTGCTGAATTTATGTCACCCATAGCTTGGGATGCTTTTGATGCATGCAGCCACTGACAGGTGAAAGTGTCCTGCGTTAACTAAATTTCAGATGAATTATCTTTTTTTCCCTCAATCTGCTTTCACAAAAGATCATTTTAGCTTAGAGTTTCACCGTTCAGGAAAGTGGAAGTGGCCATGTAAAATGAATGCAGTTTTGTACAGAGCTGGCCAAAATTCAAAATTTCCATTCCATTGTAAATTCTGAAATTTTGAAAAAAAAATAATTTTTATTTCGAAATTGGAAAATTTGAAATTTTTCACATAAAGGAAAGTCTGAAAAACACTTTTTTAAAATCAAATGGTTTTGATTCAATTTTCCCAATATGAAATAGAGCAGCTGAGTGCTCTCAATTCCTGGAGTCTCCCTGGGCTGCATGGGAAGCCACCCCAGAACCATGGATCCTGGAAGCTCAGACTCTCTTGAAACTGGTGAGGTGTGCTGTTTCCGTGAAATATTTTGGTTTTGACAAATCAACATTTTCTGATTCAGCCCCATTGTAGAAAAATTCCTGACCAGCTCTAGTTGTGTGTAAACCTCATGCTACAGTTTGTGATGTTTTCTATTTCCCTTAGCAGAGAGTTGGATGGCTAATACTGCAATCACTTCACAATGACTGCATGGATCAAATCAATCGCCATCCCATTTGTTTATATAATTGGGAAATGTTTTTGGGGTAAGAACACCATTTTTCCTAACTACTGATCAGGAAATAAATATATACATTGCTGCCTGTGTGAACTGTGTGTATGGAAACCATGGTGCAATCTGAAGAGCGGAAACCCAAAGAGAATTTGGGAACTCTTATGGCATTGAGCTCGGATTAACATCATTGTGTTCTGGAGACTGTCTACCTCCCTAGTTGTTTTTACATGATCTCAGGAGTGTGTAAGTCTCAGTGACCCTGCTTCATTAAGCAGGGGGATTAACCATACTCCCTGTCTGTTACACAATGCTAAAGTTCTCATTAGTCACCCTCCTCAACCTATGAAAAAGTACAGAGAACCGTATATCAGGATGAAAGCACAGTGACACTGATGCTTAGATGGGACATTTACCCTGTCCAAGAGTATTGTTTGGAGAAGCCTAAAATAACTGAATAATTATTAATATTCCAAGGTGGCAGAAAGATTGTTACATACACACACACTTCACACAATGGTGGCCAGGTACAATTGCTTTTCCTGTACTAAGGGACTTCTCCCTCCTACTTCTTACAGAGGCACAAGCCATCCAAAAGGGTTGGCAAGAAAGCAGGATAATAACTAGGCTTAGATTTTTATCTGTAAATGTTGATAAATGTCGATTGCTCTGTATGCACACAAACTGACGAAAAATACTTTCATCGCTGCTAAATATTCAGTGATACAAAGTAAGAAATTGGAGTTTGGTTTCAGGTTAAATTTTTGATATAGTCTGTTGACAATTGTGTTTTAATGCTTATAAGCTTTAACGTTTTGAATCCCATAATATACTGTCATTAAATAATAGACTGGCCTGCCCCCATTCTGTGCCCCTCCATAATTTCCTGCAACTGTGAAAATATAAATTGATACAAATTAAAAAAAAATCTTAAAACCCATAAGTCTGCAAAACTCTTAAAATTTCAATAGATAAAAATAGAAAAAAATATTAAAAATAAACATTGATATCATCCATCAAAATTATTTTTTTAAATTGAATTTGGCCAAGTCTAACCCTAGCTGTGCTGTCCACCTCCCCATGCTGGCCAGCCACAGAAAGAAGAACACACTGTAACATCTTAATGATGGCACAGGCTCCTGCTCTTCCTGGAGTTTCAGGAGGGACTATGTATCCTGCACCGACCCCTGAGAAGTTCAGTCTGCACCACCTCGTGCTCAAATCTGTGCATAGCTGAGCTACTAGTGAGGACCTCAAACACTCTCGCCATTCTGAAAGGGGGTAATTAGATTAGATGGGGTGAGTTTCTCCCAGGGAACATAACACTGCTGTTGTGTCTCAATAATTGTATCTAGTTTTTCTTTTCTTCTCTTTACACCAATGTCAAGCATTTGAAGAAAATCAGTGATCATGATTTATTTCCTTTCTTGCAGGTGATTTTACTGTCACTGTGCATGTTGATCCTACAATTGTCTTGATTGGACAAGCTGTGATGTTGTCCTGTCAACTCATAGGCCAGGTCCCCACTAACTCAAATGCATTGGTACAAATGGGACAGTAACAAAAATACGACATTATATTTTTACAATAGCACAGAAAAAGGGACTGAGCTAGGCCGGACTGCGGAACGGCACAGGATCAAAAGATGATATGGGAATGGAGTGATTAGGGTGAAGCTTTTTCCAGTGCAAGTAGACGATAGTGGGCAGTATGTGTGTGTGGTGACAAACGATGGTGTCTATCAAGAAGCTATTGCCCAGGTGATTGTTGCAGATAAGCATGGATATGTTCATACAGAAGTGTTGCTGTCAGTAAACAATGCTGCACTTATCACAGTGGCACTGATTCTCCATTGCAGTGCATAGTGTGTGGCCAGCTGTATTTCCATTTAATCCTTTCCTCCCAACATGGAGGGCTGAGCAGCTGGCAAGGGAAAGAGAAACAGCATCTGTTGTAGATGAACACCCACGTGTGCAATGTTATGGGAGGTGGGCAGAGGAAGTGATAGACTGGGAAGGAAGCGGAAAGAAGTGCAGGACTGGGAGTCAGGGAAGCTTCAGCAGTTTGGTGTCCATCTTGAATACTATATGATGACTTAGTTGGGGATTGGTCCTGCTTTGAGCAGGGGGTTGGACTAGATGACCTCCTGAGGTCCCTTCCAATATTGAGATTCTATATGCAAATTATACCCAGTGTATGCACACAACATGAACACATCATGTACATTTTTCTCTGTCTTTTCGCTAGTGGCATGTGCAATCCTCATCCACCTGCCTTGTGTGTCTGCTGCTGTTGCACAATAGCAATAAAATGAATAAAGCGCAAGGGCAAAGCTGGACCATTACCTCCCATCACATGCACATATGCATCCAGGCAATAAATTACAGAGTCCTGTGGGACTGTGAGGTCATTGTCAACCTGTGGTTTGTATGAACTGTGCCTGATTCTCAGTTACACGACGGCCCTTTTACATGGAAATGATCAGCTGACATGAACCCTTGTACAGAGAATGTTCTCCTTGGCCAGTGTAGAGCTGATTTAAGGGCTCTGTAGTGGCCTTGTTTCTGGACGTGGTGTAAGGGGCATGTCAGGGTTGTGGGAGAGAGACTAAATGCTGGTAGGGGTATGGCTGGAGCACACTGTGCTTTGGCTATGCTCTGCTTCCCAGGGATCATAGGGGACCATGGGAAGCAAAGTGTAAGTTAGAATAGCCCTAAGGTTCTTCTGACTTACACTGGGACCTATCAGAGCCCCTGAATGAACCCAAAATATGGGGAGCACAAAGGTGGATCTCCCGTTTTCTGAAACTACTGTTTCGTTATTGACCTGCTACCATCCCAAGAGTGAAGCTGTCACATACATATGCTGTAGTCATGTCTAGATACAGTTTGGGATCAGCTTGTGAAGTGTTTGGTGATCTCCTGAGGTTGAAATCTCTCTGAATGAATTTAAGATTCAAGGAAATGCAAAATTATAGTGTAGATTCAATAGCTCATGGCAACTGTAATGATAGTGGTGATTATTCATCATTAGCACTCTTTCTTTGGTTTGTTAGCTAGTTCTTCAGCCTGTTTAAAATTTTCTGAAATTGGTTTTCACTCTAGGTTTTGGATCTGCACCTCGCCTAACTATAGACCATCAGGAGAATAATTCAGTCACTCTGAGGTGCTCGACCCAAGGGCAGTACCCAAACCTGAAGTATGCTAGATTGACAGCACAGGCCAAAACATAACTTCTATGGCTGAAACAAGAATCCAAAAAGATGTGACAGATCTCTATCAAATCCACAGTATACTCAGGGTAGCAGATATTGCATCTGACACTACCTTATGCACTATAAGAAACCCCTTGCTGAAGAGGCATCACAAAGAAGTTATTGCAATTTCAGGAAAGAGATGTTGTACTGTCAAAGCAAATATTCCTGCTCTTACTTATAAAATAGGGCTAAACTCATCTGCCTTGTGGCCAACTATGTCATTCAAAGCTTGCCTACATCCAGCACCAACACGCATTACAGGGGTGTGATTTCTAAAGTGCATTAGTTGGTTGCACATGAATTAGTCCATGTAGACACCCAGCTGATACTCACTAAAGTTTCATTGCTATGCTTTACTGTATTATTGTTTGAAAGAGTAATATGGTAAAGCACACTAGGGAACTTTTAGTGTGCATCATCAGGGTCTACACAGACCAATTAATGCACAACATTGCTGCACTTTATTAATTACACTTCTGTAGTGCCCATTACCCCACTATATAGACAAGCATTTGGTACAGCATAGTGAAGAGCTGTACAATTCACCATTTCTTTCCAAATACTATTCTTGATATCACCACAGCTGTAAAAGATAGTAGAGCTCTGATTCTCTTTTCACTTATCTGTGTGTATATTAGGAGTGACTCCGCTGAAGCTAATGAATTTACACTATTGTAAAAACAGTATAAATAAGAGGAGAATTGCGGCTGCCTCTTTTTCACTCTCTCTCTTGCACATTAATATGAGGCATTATGTGCTCCTGGTGCAAATATAACCCCCTGAATATTTTTCAGGTTTCTTTGATGTGGAGCAGAATATGACATAATTACCACTGTAACTGGAGAAAATGCCATTCTTCCCTGCCGGCTGATTACGAAACATCTGCCCCCTAGCATGGAGTTGCAATGGAGGAAAGTTGGACCTGGAAAGGATAAGCTAATCTATTTATATCTCGATGATGAAAGCACCCCTCTGGTTAATTCTTATCCACAGAGTGACAAATGCCCAATGAGCTATTTGTCTGCAAATGGAGACAATAGCAGAGAATGGCTCAGGAAGGAATATGAAAAAAAAGGCAGAAGTTTTTAAAAGAAAAGAGTTTGGGAAAGGAAATATTTCTCTGAAACTGAACAATATTCAGGTGGAAGATGAAGGGAAATACATATGTTCTGCCTCAGCCAACTTGTTTCACAGAGAGATCATCATTGAAGTCTTGGTTATAGGTAAGAAAAGTCTGGAACTGGAGAAAGCAAATCTTGCAGAACTCTGTTATTCTATTTCCCCAAGAGCCATCATGGGTTTGTCCCTTCTCTACAGCACATTTTCTATTGCTTTTAAACTAAATAATGTAGTTTCCACTTCTTCCATTGGGAAGGTATTACATGGTCTAATGCATCTCACTGTGAGATCAATTTTCTGATTTCAGAAGTGATTTCAGACTGTCTGCTGTTAGAAGAGGTACCAATAATAATCACTCTCCCCTTTATTTTCCTTTAAAATGCCAATTCTTGGAGCTGTATTAGTAAATCTATTTTCCAAAATTAAAGGGATGTTAGAGTGAAATTTAAACTGCTTTTTAATAAGCCTTTTGAAACTTAATATATTAAGAAGAATTAGAAGCCATAACAACATACAATCAAAGAAATGTAGGGCTGGAAAGGTCCTCAAGAAGTTATTAGAGAGTTATTATGGCAACAATTTGTTTACAACAGAGAACAGATGTTTTTGTTTCCACACTCAGGTTGAAAAAATACATTTTATTCCATGAGGATAAAATTTTCAAAAGTGGCAAAAAGATTTAGGATCTTGAGTCCTGTTTTCAAAAGTTACTTAGTTGTTGTCTACACAGAGGCACTCTGGAAAATGAATCCCAATTAACTAAAATTTGAATGTAAAGTGGATTAGTTACATTTCATTAACCCCCTGTGTGGACATCTCTATTCAGAATTAAATTTGCCTGAATTCGATTTGTGAACTAAACTAAATCAAATTAAGGCCACTTTAATTCTCAATAAGAACAGTCACATGGGTTTACTGTGGTTTAACTAATCCATTTCAGAAGTTGATTTAGATCAACTTTCCTGAGTGTTCCCATGCAGACAAGCCCTTAGATACTTTGGAGACTAAATCCCATTAATTTTCCAGGAGACTTGGTCTGGGTCTACAGTATAGATCTATGTCAGTATAACTATGTCACTCAGAGGTATGAAAAATCCACACCCCGAGTGATATAGTTATACTGAACTAACTCCCAGTGTACACAGTGCTATGTCAATGAAAGAGCTTCTCCCAGCGGTATAGCCACTGCCTCTAAGGGGAGATGTATTAATTATGCCACTCTATATGTAGGAGTGTCTTCATTTAAATGCTACAGCGGCGATGTAGCTGCACCAATCCAGCATTTTAAGTGCAGACCTGCCCTTAGGCTCAGAAGTCCATAAATCACCTTGGAAAGTGCTCTATATTATTATTATTATTATTATTATTATTATTATTATTATTATTATTATTTATTACTATTTGTGCGAGACAGGCTAAGAAAGAGTCCCTGACCCAAAAAGTTTATAATCAAATAGGCAAGACAGACAATGGGTGGAATAAAGGAAGTGTTATAATTCCATTTTACAGAAGGGGAACTAAAGAACTGAGAGTAAGTGACTTGCCCCAAGTCGCACTGGAAATCTGTGGTAGAACCAAGAACAGAGCCCAGATCATCTGCATCCTAGTCCAATGAAAGCTTAACCATAAGCCCATCCTTCCTTTCTATAGAATTCTGATCATTTTAAGATATTTTTTAAAAATACTTTTTACCTATGGAGCAAGCACTAGAGCAATGATTGAGCCATGCCATCCTTGTATGAGGAAATTTCTACTACCAGTAACCAGCTATTTTTTGTTACTGTCTATAAAAGGTTATTATGAAGTGACTGTATCTAGAAAGGGAAGTGTTGATAAATTGTATAGTCTATTGCTAAACCACACTTTGAATCGGTATGAAATATATTCAAAATACAAAATAACCAGTGTCAGTCAGGTTAATTGCTAAAAGTCAATAATAGTGTGGCACATGAAGAAAGGTTCAATGTGGTACCTGCTTTGGGGACGCTGTCTCATGCATTGTTGTTAAATTTGCCTTACAGATTGTGTATCCAAAGGTACTCATTTCAGCCTGGAGTATTTATAAGATGATTTTACAAGTTAAAAAACTCTTTACACATCACTAAAATCCAAGCCATAAATTCATCCCAGTTCCTTAACTAGCTGTTTTGTGTCTTCCTTCTCTTTGTTTGGATACTACTATTAAAGGTACCAGTCTCCTGCTTGTATATGGGCAAAACATTAATGTGTTTTGCCTTTGACAAGTTTTTTATTTTCTAATGCCAAAACTGAAGTAATCTTTTAAGTATTATGGGACATTTAGCATTAATGAACAGGATTATAAAAAGTACATATGTCAATTCTGGCATGTAAACTACTAGAAATGTGTATACTGTATATGTTATATTGATATTGTGTGCTTAACGAATATTTATATGTGATATCAATAATAATTATTGGCAATGTGATATGTAGAGAGATAAATTATTTGGACACTGATGGGAGCTAAGATGTTCTCTTTGTGGAGTACATTCTTCTTAGTGAAAGCTTGTAAGGGCAATTCTGCCCTTAGTTAAACCCCTGTAGCACTACAGACTTCAGAAAGGTCATACGATAGTAAATGAGAGCAACTTCTGTGTTCTCAATATTTTACCCAACGTGTTTATGTTAAATCACCATTAAAATAATCCACCAGCATATGCACACACCTTTTTTGGTGTAAAGGAAACTTATTTGGGGTGACGCACTGAATAAATATTCAGATGTCATGTTGCTGAGATCTCTTAGCAATGTGTTCTGCCTTGAACATTTTCTTTTTCATCTCTCTGCAATAGAAGATGTTTTCATTGTGATAAGGAAGCCTTTCTTACAGGGATAGGGGATAAACCATCTCTGGCAAATGGATCAGAAGGAGAATGTATGCAGGTATAGATGTAAATCAGGAGGATGGTATCCAAAACCTAAAGTCCTTTGGAGGAATCCCAAAGCGGGAAACATAACCTCAAAGGCTAAGACAACCCTAAGGGAGGATGAGCAGAAACTTTTCACAGCGGAGAGCTCCATTACTGTGCCATGTGTGACCTCTGAGGTTACCTGCACCATCATCAACACAGAATTAAAGATCAGTCAATAATCAAGCACTCACCAGTTTGCTATCTAACTTTTTTATACCAAACTATTTTTTCACTTTGTTAGTTCTTATTGCTAGTGTTTACAGGCTGTTCCAGGTATACAATGGGGTTCTTGTTCTATTTGGCCCTTATGTATTACATTATCATGCCTACCAATAACCATGGAGCCTTATATTCTGAGCTGTCTACTTAGGTCATCTCTATCTCTATCCCCAACCCTGGTCAGTTCGGACTTTGTCCTTCAAGTTGCGGAATGCTTTATGCAAGTCCAGCATCTTCTTGCAGAATCACTCTCTAGTGAGAATTGTTTGCTCCTTAGCAGTTGAGGCTTCAGTTGTCAGCATGATATTTTCTGGAGCTGCCTTCCATGAGGTGATATGAAGTGGTCACCTAAGAATATGATAAGAAATCATTATATTACCACATTCAGTTTGAACCCTCAGTTGTGTTGGCTTGAAGCTGTCCAGGTCTCAGGGCAAAAGCAGACGGGCAGCTATTCTGTAAACAGGGCATACTGCACAGAGGTGTTTCAGTTGTTCAGTGCATAACAGTCTAGAGGCCAGACACCTATGCTTTCGCACATCACAGCTTAAAGCGTAGTTTTAATTGCTGGTCCCTCCTGCTGGAAGGTCAACTGGTTGCAAGGTCTGCATTGCTGGCTTCTCTGGATGTGGCCAAGTCAGCTGCCAGAGTCACGGTAATGGCAGTTACCGTCTGTTGCTCACCATGGCTTCAGTCATTGGGGATTCCTGTAGAACTACAACAGACCATTGAAGAGCTCCTCTTTATGGATTGTGGTTTATTTTCTCTGAAGACGGATAAAGCACTGCCAACACTAAAAGATTCAAGGGCACTGCTGAAATCCCTGGGTTTGTGTACACTAGCCCTGAGAAGAACAATATTTTTTCCTCAGTTTCAGCCAAGAAAGCAGATGACATGTTTAGACAGGCAGATCAATGCAGGTGGAAGCTCATGCAGCAAAGGAGGAGCCCCTGTGCCATCCACCTCTGCTGCCACTTCCTCCTGGCCTCCTCTGTTCGTCCCGTCCCTACTTTAATCTAGCCGTTTCACAAACATTTTTCTCCATTCATGTAATTTGTTTTCTGAATTGCTCACCTGGAAACTTGAACTCACTTATCTACATGTTGATGGATCTAGGTGTTATTGAAGAGATACAAAAGCAAATACACAAAACCAAAGGCTGAGAGTAGCAAATGAGTTATGATGGAATTGTAGTTTTCTCTTAGTGTGTGAAGTTAAAATTCAGAATAGAGAAATATACAAGATACACTGGTTCTTGAGGGGACAGGAAGGAGTGGGCTCCAGAAGAGGGTTGGAACAGGTAGAGGGTTCTGTAACCCTAGTGCAATATATTGGCGTACAGCAGGTTACGGTCACTTTACTGCAAATAGAATCCTGTGGCAATTCCACATTTTTTCTTTCTTTTCCTGCCATCTTATTAACATAACCTATTTATCTATGAGCAGAAGGTGGCAACTGAACGCCCTTCTCCCTACACAAAATGAGTCCTTCATGTGCCTTTTGCTGAACTATGCCAGGATTAGTATGACAGCCATCTGTTAATGACAGAGAACAGCTATATGTGTCTTTTCATACTAAAGCTTATTTTTGGTTATTTTTTCTTTTAAAGTTTGTAAAGTTGATGGTTATTCAGGGTGAGAGACACTATGTAAGGTGCAGTGATTGGGGGATTTGGCTGGAGCTCAGTCTTTCTCTTTGTGGAACCATTCTGCTCAGTGTAAATATTCGGGGAAAATCTTGCCATCCATTAACCCCATGCAGAACTATTAGCTTCACTGAGGTTGTAAAGGTATAAATGAGAGCAATACTTGAACTTATCTTTGTTCAGCAGAGCAAAGCAGATCTGCTTCTGAAAACAGGAAAATTGTTTCCATTGTTTCCAGTGGGATTTATCTTAAATCGTATTAACCAAACATACACTCTTTGCTTTGAGATGAAACAGTGAACAATGTGTAGATGACCCTGAGATCTTTTCACACTGTACCCTCTCTGAGCATCTCTCGGCATTGTCAGACATGCATCCATTGTGATAATGCTGCCTTTTTTTACAGGAGTAGGGAATGAAACTTCTTTACAAGTGCATCTGCAGAAAGTTTGCAAATATGAATGTAAATGGAAAGGGTGGTATCCAAAGCCCATGATCTTCTGGAGAAATCACAAAGGACAAAGCATAAACTCATTGGCTGAGACAACAGAAGTGCAGAATGAGCAGAATCTTTTCACAGTAGCAAGCACTATTGCTGTATCATGTGATATTCCTGAGGTTACCTGTGCCATCGTCCACACAGAATCGGAGATAATCAACAATCAACTGCTCAAGACTTTGGTATGTAACTTTGTATGTCATTATTATTATTCCAGAAAACTTGCCCTCTTCTGAGCAAGTTACTGCCTTTTTTATTTGGTCTATGGGGCATCATCCTGCCTACTAACAAACACAAATATTTACATTCTGAATCTTAACTCATATCTATCCCCAAAAAATTCATCTGTAACAAGTTAGGACTCTATTCTTCAAGATGCTGACCACATGTCTGTGACCTGATCAGTGCCCTCATCTCCCATCGTATCATCTTGCAATGTTAGTTTTGATTGTGGCTGAGAATAGATTAAAGGGGCAAATGGACGCTCTTGAAGTCTATGGGAGTCTAACAGATGAAGGGCTTGCAGGATGATCACACCTCAGCATGCAGTATTTCTGATGTAGAACTGCTTCTGCACTCCTCTCAGATTTGACTGCATTTCTATGATGGGTGAGGCATTTCTACTTCTAGAGGGATTTGTTCAATCTCATTCGAAGTATTGCAGCTTGTGGCAATCAGGATAGAATTTGGCCTTTCCTCTGTTATGGGGTCACTCAGGATGAGAGATTGCTTAGTGGGTGCACACCAAGGAGGGGTAGCTACCTGCCAACAGTTTTGTCAATGGTCTAGGAAAGGAGCTACTGGAATAGTACATACATGTATACAGTCGGATCAGAGAGCGGCTACAACCACTCTGCCCACCACCTGTGTATTTCTTTCTCTCAAAAACACATACACTCTCACACACACTGCCCTCAAAACCTAGAGCTTATCACAAACACCAATTGCTTAAACTTATTGGGATGAATTTCAGCCATATTTATGTACTCAGATAAGTGATCTCATTTTCAGAGTTGTTGAGCCCACGTATATTCCATTGAAGTCTATGGGAGCAGTGTGTGCACAGCACTCAAGAATATCTGCTTTTATTTTGGAGTCTCTCTTTAGGTCCCAACTTTGAATATTTTGGTCAAACGCTGCAAATCACTCATATTGTACTAGGGCTGGTTAAAAATTTTTCCATCAAAGCTATTTTTGGTAGAAAATTGGGGTTTTGACTAAATTAATTTTTGTGTGGAAAGTGTCTGCTTCCCTCTAACTTCTTCGATGTTTTATTAGACACCCCAAACCTATTTTTTCAGGCAAAAACTGCTGATTTTTTTTATCAAAATTGGGAATTCAGAATGTTCACAAATGCATTTGTGAATATTTTATATCTGAGCTTCAACTTCAATGGTATGTTGGTTAAATAACTCAGGTGGTATTGTTTATGTTATGTGACTAGATTATTCATGAGACAAGGTGGGTGAGGTAATATCTTCTATAACACCATCTATCTACCCAGTTACCTTCTTTAGTGTCAGTCTCCTTACAAGTTTTGATGGACATGCCTGGATTCATCTGGATCCCACCTCCAGCTCAGCAGGGTGTAACTTTGTTTTCTTCCTGTATGAATTTATTCGGTCCCCCTCACACATTCCTGCATTCCTGACAGGGTCATCAGGGCAGCTTAGAAAGAACAGTCTAACCACAGAGTAACTCCCACTTACATGCCAGATAGTTGGAGTCTCCCAAGAAATAATACAAACACACAACATATTCAGCAAAGTAATTATATTAAACAGGAAGTAAATATAACATAACCAGGTAAAACCCTACTTTCCAGGTCACCGGTGCCCATACTGATAATACCCATGAATTTCCCCAATCAGACCTCATTTTTTATCCCCATACTTACAATACCCATACAAATTAGTGTCCTGTTAGTATGTGTACTTTGTATGGGCATTTGATGACCTGTGACCACGATATCTTCTGTGCAGCAGCAGTTAGCAATTTGGCTAAATGGGCTCAGTGCAGCCCAAATGACTCACATGTGGTATAAGGTGGTAAGTCCCTCCACATGTTTAATAGGCAGCAGGTAGTGAAATCTCTAGACCCTTACCCCGCTGGCTTGAGGACACAGTTGAGGGAGTAGGGGGTCTCCCAAACAATCTCCCTGACTATCTAACTAAAGGATGGCGCCCTCACAACTCCATGAATGATCCTCAGGTTGAGAGATGGATCTGGTCTCCTCAGTCACAGAAGAGGGGCTGATGATCGCTGCTGGCAGGAGTTGGGCTGCTTCTGGTCCCAGGATTTCCCCTCATCACAAAGGGGTGCAATGCTCAAGGTGCAGATTACAACAGCTCTACTAAAATCCTCAGTTAAGTCTCCCACCCTAGCGCTCAGACACACTCACAGCAGGAGGCAGCCCTGAACCAACAGCCAGAGCAGAGGTGCCATGTGGTGACTGCTTTTCCCTAGGGAGCTGAAAGGCTAACTCAGCCTGGCTGGCTGGGAAGTTTTCCCAGCAGAACTCTATAGACCTGGAGTCACCTTGAAGAAGGAAAGGGCCAAGCTGCAGGATTTTGCTGCCAGGTGCTCAGATGCCAGTTCTCAGGGGACTCTGCATGCAGGCCTGGGACTCACCAGCCCCCATAGCCAGTCCTGCCCTTTCTGTGGCTGACCCCAGACTCCTCAAAAATGGTTTCTCCCTTCTCCAGGGGAGGACATCTCACTTCCTGTGTGTAAGGTTAGCTTTTTTCCCTGGGCTTTCACTTGTCAGTCATTTGACTCTTCCCCCTCCTTTCTTTCAGACACTGCCCCCTCCTCTGAGCAGGCAGACCTGCTACTTTCCCCATGCTGACAAGGCTCCTGATGCTCTAAATAGTGTCTCCCTCTTATCTGTCAACAGACTCTGAATCGGCCCTTGCCTCCCTTCCTCTCAGGGACAGTGCCTCTCCCTGAATTACCAGCTCACAGAGCCCCAGGAACCTAGGTAAGCGCCTTGGTGGTTACACTTTTATTGTACCATCTCCTCTTGGTGAGAGTTTCGAGCTCATAGAGCTCTTCTCAGACCTGTCTCTCTCACAAGAAGTCATTCCAGTAAAAGATATTACTCACCCACCTTGTCTCTCTAATATACTGGGATTGACACAGCTACAACACTGCATAGATGATTTTTGAAAAGTAATCAGCACAGGGCATATTTTCAATATAAGTTGTTCTGTAATTCCAAACACACTTTATAATATATATAAGAGCATTCAGTTTTAAAATTTGTTTTTCCTGAGTATTCATACTAACTTGAAAGTTCTCAGAAAGGAAACATGAGAGGGTTGAGACTATGGCCAAATCCAAATTAGTCTTTAAATTTGAACAAATACATGTGAAATATTCTTCACAATTCACTCATCTTTAGAGATAGCCCATCATAATACCAAAGATAAATAGGCTTGGTAGAATTCGATTTTTATTGTTTTTACAATTTTGATGTATAATATCAATGTTTATTTTTGAGCCATTTTTATTTTTATCATTTAAATTTTCATAGTTATGCAAAATTATGAGTTTTAAGGGGTTTTTAGATGTTTACAAATTTAATTTTTCACATTTAGGGAAAATTATGGTGGGTTCAGATAACAGGGGGTGTCAGACAATAATTATTTAATGACAGTAGATGTTGAAATTCAAAAAAGGTAAAGCTTTATAACCATTAAAATACAAATTGTGAACATTGTATGTCAAAATATACCAAGTAAAATACCCTTTATTCAGACTCTAATAAGTTCTTAAGCAACATTTTTCTTACTTTGTCTATTTTTACATTTTTATTATTATTGGTAGAAATGTTTTCCCTCAGTTTGTTTGTGGACGATGAAACCAAAGTTTATTGACATTTATCAGTAAAAATTGAATCCTTCCAAACCTAAAGACTAGCTACATGGCTACAGACATTTGGACGAGACACTCTCCATCATGAGAGTCACACAACATGAGTCACACACAGAACCAGAAGAACGATAAATATTCTAGATGAGGGCCAGTTCACTACGAAGTGAATTGGAGGTTATTAGAATACATAAGATTGGGAATGAAGTTCTGCGTGAAGAAAAAAAAACATTCTGGGACTGGCTGTTTAGCTCATTTATAAGCTTAATGTAAATGTTCACAGTGTAGTCTGATAGAGCAATTAGCAACAGAAAAGTAAGTACATATATTTTGGATTTTGTTGTAATTCCCTGGGACACTGAAGGCACGCCTCTATTATTCCGTATGAAATATATTCTCTCTCATTCTCTATCAAGGTATAAAGACAACCGTACTTTAGAGAATGAGAAAAAAGTCCATCATTGTTTAGGTGCAAAACTGTAACACCTAGAAATGCCTCCCATGTTTGAGGCTACATTGTGGTGATAGTAATATGTTCTATCTTTCCGTAGGTTTCTTAATCTGTTTCTTGCTGTTTCTTGCTGTGACTGTTGAACATTTTTTTGGAAAATGCAAAAGTAAGTTAACTTATTTTTTTGTTTGTTTAATTTGCATGAGGTGTACATTTTTAACAGTGAGGGTGATTAACCATTGGAACAATTTAGCAAGGGTCTCCATCCCTGACAATTTCTAAATCAAGATTGGATGTCTTTCTAAAAACTCTGCTTTAGGAATTATTTTGGGGCAGTTCTCTGGCTTGCGTTCTACAGGTGATCAGACTACATTATTAGAATGATCTCTTTTGGCCTTGGGATCAATGGAAAAACTGTCATATTGCAAGTGAATGAGGTTAATTTTCCTTGAAAGAAACAAGAAGAAGCTGACTGAAAGCAGCAGAGAAAACACAATGCTGGTCAAATGTACTGATAGCAAAACTACTGGATCCAAATATTTGTCCACATGAACCTCACTGAAGGTGACTAATTTATGATGTTCATGATGTTTAAAATGCAATTAGCGAATTATAACATGAACTAAGTATGTTGATCAATTTTAATCTTTTACAGGCCAGTTCCAGAATGTGATTGGTGAGTTTGGCCTCATTTCTAAGAAGTTGCACTCAGATTTTGTTTGCATTTTCTATTTGGTTCATTGAAAAAATGTATTTACTATCGTTTCAATTCTCCACACTAGTCGCTTAATAATCCACTTTGCAGGAGGAACTCAAAAACAAACAATCAAAATCCCAAAACCCTTTCACTCTGGGCTCAGATTTTGCAAATGCTCAACTGGGTGAAAAGCTCATTTTACCCACCTGAATGGTCCATTGGATTAAGTTGACCAAATGCTGGTTTTGTTTAGTCTTTATTGGCACAATACTCTTTTTCTTAAACATTAAGAACATAAGAACGGCCACACTGTGTCAGACCAATGATCCATCTAACCCACTATCCTGTCTTCTGATAGTGGCTGGTGCCAAAGAGAATGAACAGAACAGGGCAATTTATCAGCATTACCTGTTGTCCAGTCCCAGCTTCTGGTAATCAGAGGCTTGGGGAAACCCAGAGCACAGGCTTGCATCCCTAACCATGTTGGCCAATAGCCATTGATGGACCTGTTCTCCATGAACTTATCTAATTTTTTAAAAACTTATTTATACTTTTGGCCATCACAACATCCCCTAGCAATGAGTTCCATGGGTTGACTGTGTGTTGTGTGAAGCAGTACTTCCTTTTGTTTGTTTTAAACTACTACTAAATTGGCTGCCTATTAATTTTATCAGGTAACCCCTAGTTCTTGTGTTATGCAAAGGAATAAATAATATTTGCCTTTTCTCTTTCTCCACACCATTCATGATTTCTTAGATCTCTGTTATATTCTCCCTTTGTCATCTCTTTTCCAAGCTGAACAGTCCTAGTCTTCTAAAGCTCTTCTCGTATGGGAGCTGTTTCATACCCTTAATCATTTTTGTTGTACTTCTCTGTACAGCTGTCTTTTTATAACTCACACCTATCAGACTTTTACCCCCTCTCAACCGCTATAAAATAATTTTTTTGAAGAAGAGGGAAATTATTTTCTTACTCAAATAGTTGTCATTCTTTTGCAGACCAACAATGGAGAGAAATGAGTAAGTTTTCGTTGATTTATATATCCTGCTACTCAAGCAAAAGAAAAAAAAGAGAGGCTATATGGTGGAATTGTATGGTGGCTGTGTATTTGTTGTTTGGAAATGTGTTCTCTCTGAAAACATTCCGCTGCATAGATATGGCTAAATTCATCCCATCTGTAACTACAGTGATATCAATGTAGTTACACTTGGGTAAATTAGCCCCTAGGATTTTTGTAAAACTACAACCTATTTTTTTCATGCATTTGTGTTCAGATGTTTATAGTGGGGGGCATGGGGGGGAATTATTTCATTAGTCATATGCGCAATATTGCCAACAGCCTCCTGTCCACCTGCAGATTTGAGAAGGAATTTTTAGGAGCTGCATGTATTTGAATGTCCAGCAACAGTGAATTGTCCAGAAGGACCTAGAGGTTGATAGTCAAATTCATTACAGTGCTTCTGTCCATGAATCCTCCTTCATTCTTAATTATCAGGAGGGGGTAAATAAAGCAATTTAAAAAGATGCTTGAAGAAAAGGGCAAAAATTACATAATTACTCAAGTTTCAGAGTAGCCGCCGTGTTAGTCTGTATCCTCAAAAAGAAAAGGAGTACTTGTAGCACCTTAGAGACTAACAAATTTGTTCGTCTCTAAGGTGCCACAAGTACTCCTTTTCTTTTTATAATTACTCAAATGTGTGTCATTCTTTTACAGATGAGCTTCAGAGACAAAGGGGTAAGTTAGCACTGAGTTGTACAGCTTTCTATTCTTGAGGGGAGAGAGGATATTGGCTAGAAATAACTATATTATTGTTGAAGGAACCAAGTGTAGCAGTGATGAACTAGAGGGAGATTTGAGAAGTTTATTGCAGCTGGTACTTGGGTTACATTGATCATTATTCATCGGGGGATTGTTGGGAGTGGCTGTTATTTGTGCTGGGTTGGGAGTGTTAGATTGTCACAGGAAGCTACAGTTTGTTACCATTTTTGGCACATCTGCTGGGAAATCTATGAGCTTCTCCTGGTGAATGTCCTCTCAAGGGGGATGGATTTCCCAGCTCACGGAGGAGATAGATTGTGCTGCCTGAAAACCTAAAAATTGCAGCCAAAGCAGGCTCTATCCATGGATCCTGGACCATCCATGGAGAGATTCTTTTCCTTCAAGTGTCCTCTGCATATTCTCACTCATGGGAACACTCCAGACCGGTCCAGCCCTGAACAGTTGAGTTCTAGCCAATCATAACCATTAAAGTGCTCATGCACTTCCCTCACCTCTCCTCTCAGTGAACTTGGAGCATTCCAGGGCCAGGGTACAAAAGGGGCAGTGAGCTCCTTAAAACTGTGACCAGATGAATAGTTTTATGTGGAGCTCAAAAATACTTTTTGCATCCATGATTAGTGGGTAGTGTTAAAACATAGGTTATCAAATATTTAGGAATTAGTTAGCATTTAGTGATAGGAGATTAGATTGTTACTTGAACGGAAATGAAGAAGAAACCCAGTTTCAAAAGGTGAGCATCTAGTCTGGTGTTCCCAGCATCAGATACATGTTTAGGTGAAAGACACTCACCCTCCAAGTGTTCAGTTTGCTTTACATTTACCAAGAGAGCAAAGAAAGGAAGACAAAACAGACTTCAGGCACTTATGTTCCAAAACCATCTGGAAATGGGACAGGACAAGGTTCCAGGAAAGCTCACAGACTAGCATTGACTCCCGATGAATCTACAGGGAGTAAACCATCTTCCTGAACCCATAATACTAAAGGATCCGGAGGTAAAGATCAGAAAAAGAAAACATCTGAGGTGTCAGTCTCTAGGACTAGAGCCAATCCTTTTAATAACGACTGGAAGGGCAAGGCAGGCATGAGGATTCAGCCTGACATGGCATTGGCCTCTCTTACAAAAGCCAATCCATAGGGGAAAGACCCTTCTGAATCAGATATGTTTAAGGAGCTGAGCAGTGATGTATTTCCTCATGGGAAGGTGAGGAGACATTCCTGCTCAGATCCAATATTCTTCGATATGGATGAGTTGGTCAAAAATGGAGGAATAAGGAATCAGCGAAGCCAGGGAATACTATGTTGCTAGAGACTGATAGTGGTGTTGTACTGCAGCAGACAGTAGTTGAGACATAGGTGCATAGTTTAGATCCATCCCCAACTCCACTAAAAATTATATCAGTTATACAAATGAACAGGAGGATGTGCTGAAAAAGACTCAAATGTGTGTTTCTACAGGAAGGGGAGGTCATGTAGAGGAATTTATATTTTCTTCTCTCCTTCAGTCACCTAAACCACCTTCTGGTTTCCCAGAGAAATCCCCCCAGCCCCAATTTCTCTTGTTCAGCCAAAGGTATTGCTATCTCTGGTTCCATCTGAACCAAGAATATTCTCACATCAGAGAAGGAAAATGAATCGTGGACTGGATCCATAGAGGGAGGGAAAGAGAGAAAGAGAGAGAGTATTATGGGCACATACCACATATATCTCAGATCCATCTGGGCATATATATATTTAGCTGGATCCAAATGTGGGCTTTGGGCCTAACTGGCAATTACTACCTTGGATCCGATGGTCACAATGGCCTTCTCCAGTAACTTATCAAGAATTCCCTATGTATGGGAATAGGTTTTCTCCAGTTAGACACAGAAATGAGCACGTCCCAGATCTAAATGATATGGATCCGATGGAATACATAAACCCTGCTAAATCTCTTACAACAGGGAGGGATTTTTTATCAGAAGAAGAGGAATTAATGGAAGTACAGGAATCAGATCCAGACTCTGGAGAAATGACAAAGAATGTAGGGGACAAGTCAGTCTTGTCACCTTTAGAAGATGTGGTGGCATCCCATGAGTTAGTGGATCACATGGAAAAGACATTGGATATTCCTTAGTTTCAACTGAGGTATCTTCTCATCCTGTATTTGATATACTGGGAGCAGATGCTAGACAAAGGAATACACTTCCCTTATTGGAAGGATTGTGCACATTTTGATCTCTGTAAATCTCCCTTTACAACCAATGAACCAGGAGTTGGGATCCCTCATCTTCTCAACTTTTATTGAAGCAGGCTGAAAACCTGTAGATGTCATTGGTAGGAAGACCCTTTCTTCTACCATTTTAGCAATGCAAATATCAAATTATGAAGCTGTCATAGCAGGTTATCAGAACCAACTATGGGGGGAAATGCTATCTTTTATCAATGTTTTACCTGAGGAAGATCAGAGATCAGCAATTGCTCTACGTACAGGAGGACAGAATGTCACTAAACATCAATTCAGAACAGCATTTCACTGTTCAGAAGCTTCTGCTAGGACAGTAGCTTCATCCATCTCTTTCAGAAGGCATGCATATTTTATATCAGTAAGCCTGTCTCTCAACACTAAGATGAAGACTAAAGACCTTCCCTTTAAAGGGGAAAGTCTGTTTAGTGTACAGAAAAATGAAAAATGTGAAAGCTGCAGGTGGGTCTCTGGGTTTCTTTACTATGCTAAGAGATTGTGTACAGATCCAGTGTTTAGATAGCAAAGATAGTATTTTCAGCTTCATTGATTCTTTACCAGTGTCAGAGGAGGAATTATTATCCTCAGCCTCAATTTCATGCCTCTCCACATCAATAGCAGAGAAATAAGTCTCATAACCTTGATAATAAAGAAGAGAAGTTTATCATAGAATCATAGAATATTAGCATTGGAAGGGACCTCAGGAAGTCATCTAGGCCAATCCCCTGCTCAAAGCAGGACCTAATTCCCAACTAAATCATCCCAGCCAGGGCTTTGTCAAGCCTGACCTTAAAAACCTCTAAGGAAGGAGATTCCACCACCTCTCTAGGTAACGCATTCCAGTGCTTCACCACTCTCTTAGTGAAAAAGTTTTTCCTAATATCCAACCTAAACCTCCCCCACTCCAACTTGAGACCATTACTCCTTGTTCTGTCATCCATCCTCTTTGGAACCCCCTTTCAGGTAGTTGAAAGCAGCTATCAAGTCTCCCTTCATTCTTCTCTTCTGCAGACTAAATAATCCTAGTTCCCTCAGCCTCTCCTCATAAGTCATGTGTTCCAGTCCCCTAATAATTTTTGTTGCCCTCCGCTGGACTCTTTCCAATTTTTCCACATCCTTTTTATAGTGTGCAGCCCAAAACTGGACACAGTACTTCAGATGAGGCCTCACCAATGCAGCATAGAGGGGAATGATCATGTCCCACGATCTGCTGGCAATGCTCCTACTTATACAGCCCAAAATGCTGTTAGCCTTCTTGGCAACAAGGGCACACTGTTGACTCATATCCAGTTTCTTGTCAACTGTAACCCCGAGGTCCTTTTCTACAGAACTGCTGCCTAGCCACTCAGTCCCTAGTCTGTAGTAGTGCATGGGATTCTTCCATTCTAAGTGCAGGACTCTGCACTTGTCCTTGTTGAACCTCATCAGATTTCTTTTGGCCCAATCCTCTAATTTGTCTAGGTCCCTCTGTATCCTATCCCTACCCTCCAGCATATCTATCACTCCTCCCAGTTTAGTGTCATCTGCAAACTTGCTGAGGATGCAATCCATTCCATCATCCAGATAATTAATGAAGATGTTGAATAAAACCGGCCCCAGGACAGACCCCTGGGGCACTCTGCTTGATACCGGCTGCCAACTAGACATCAAGCCATTGATCACTACCCATTGAGCCCAACATTGTAGTCAGATTTCTATCCACCTTGTAGTCCATTCATCCAATCCATATTTCCTTAACTTGCTGGCAAGAATCCTGTTGGAGACCATATCCAAAGCTTTGCTAAAGTCAAGGAATAACACGTCTACTGCTTTCCCCTCATCCACAGAGCCATTTATCTCATCATAGAAGGCAATTAGGTTAGTCAGGCATGACTTGCCCTTGGCGACTCCATGCTGACTGTTCCTGATCACTTTTCTGTCCTCTAAGTGCTTCAAAATTGATTCCTTGAGGATCTGCTCCATGATTTTTCCAGGGGCTGAGGTGAGGCTGACTGGCCTGTAGTTCTCTGTTTCCTCCTTCTTCCCTTTTTTAAAGATGGGCACTACATTAGCCTTTTTTCCAGTTATCCGGGACCTCCCCCAATCACCATGAGTTTTCAAAGATAATGGCCAATGGCTCTGCAATCACAACCATCAACTCCTTTAGCACCCTTGGATGCAACGAACCCGGCCCCATGGACTTGTGTTTGTCCAGCTTTTCTAAATAGTCCTGAACCACTTCTTTCTCCACAGAGGGCTGGAGCTTTGTCATATGTGATTCCTAAAAGATCTCAGATTTAACATGAGGACTTGGAGTTGCAAACCTGTCCAGCAGACATAGTTTATCCTCAGTTTGGGATTGCTGCTCTGGATTTAAAAGATAGATATTTCCATGTATCAATAAAACCTTGTAATTGGAAATAGCTACATTTTATAGTGGGTAAGGACCATTTGTAGCATAAAGTTCTCCGTTTTGTGTTGTCTACAGAACCCAGAATATTTATAAAATCCCTCTCTGTCATAGCAGTATACCTTGGAAGGCAGGGGATGTTCGTGTATCCATACCTGGATGATTGACTAGTAAGAGTGTCATCCAGGGAAGACCTTTACTGCATGTAAAACAAATGTGTTTCCTTTTTTGCCAGGTTGGGGTTACAAATAAATTGGGAGAAATAAAATATAATCCCATCTAAAAAGATCATCTTTACTGGGGGCAATACTAGATTCAACTATGGCAAAAGTTTTCCTTCTAGAGGAGAAATTTATAAACATAAAAAGTCTATAAATCTCCTCTTTCAATCTCTCAACAACTAATAATTGTTTTCTGTGCTTGTTGGGTCTATTGGTGGCAACTATATGCTTATCTTCACATGAGAGATCTGCAGCATTGGTTAGCAATACATTACAGACCACTTTTAGACAATATGTGTCACAAATTAGTAATTCCACAGCAGGTGTTGACATCATTAAAGTGTGGACAAATGTTCAAAATGTTGTAAAAAGTATGCTTTTCAATTCCCCTCTTCCGTCATTAATACTTACCTCCAAAGCATCCACACATTTGAACAACAAATTGTTAGCCAGAGCAAATTGGTCTCCCCTCCAAAAAAGATTCTTCATATCAACATGTTAGAGTTGAGCTCAATCAGACTGGCTTTAAAGTAATTTCTACTTCAAGTCTAATGCAAGGTAGTTCAAGTGGTAATGGACAATATGATGGTGTTATATTATCTGAATAAGCAAGAAGAGACGCATTCCTGACATTATGCAGAGAGGCAATGACCTTTTGGAAAGTCCCGAGGTTTGTCCAATAGCAATTCATGTAGCAGGGAAGCAGATCACTCCTGCAGATTGCCTGAGCAGGTCAACATGTCAGAAGCACAAATGGTCTCTGAAAGACAAAATAGCAAAACATCTCTTCATTTTATGAGGCAATCTGACAATAGACCTCTTTGCATCCAGCAGCAACAGAAAGTATCAGAGATTTTGCTCAAGAGCACACAAAGACAGGGAATCAATACTGGATGCCTTTCTAATACACTCGGGTCAGGGCTTAATGTATGCTTCCCCCCATTTCCCCTCATTCAGAGAGTGATAAACATGATAAGACAGGACAAGGACAGGGTAATTATAATAGTGCCTGCATGGCCCAGACAACAATGGTATCCAGATTTAATTCACCTGTCAGGAGGACTAATGGAGCTTCTGCCACTGATGGGGTGTCACAACAACATGAGATGGTTTATCACCTGGATCTTCAAAGACTGTCCATCTAACAGTGTGGGGAGTAGGACTCTGGGAATGGTAGAGAAAAGCTATTCTTTAGAGATGAAAAATGTATTGTTGTATTCCAGAACAGTCCACGTGAAAATGTTACAGTCATAAATGTAAAATATTTTTACTGTGGATTGCCATGTATGGTATATATCCATATACAGCACCCATTAGTTATGTTTTACAGTATTTATTGTACCCAGAAAGAAAAGCTCTCTCTGTCTTCAGTAAAGTTTAATACTTTCACCATAATCAGCATATCACATAACTGTGGAGGGGAAAATATTTTTTACTAATAATATTGTTAAAGGGTTCTTAAAAGGCCTTAATAATTTATATCCTCCAATAAAACACCCTATGCCATCTTGAAATTTAAACAGTGCTCTCACAATTGATGAAACATCCATTAGAGCCTTTAGGACTCTGTAATTTATTTTATTTGTATACTAAGGCAGTGTTTTTAATAGCCAGTAATGCTGCAAGGCATGTAAGTGAACTGTATGCATTAATGGCTGATCCCCCATTGACTGCTTTTTCAGGAGAACAAGGTGGTTCGTCATATACCCCCAAAGATTTTACCAAAAGTGGTCTCAGAATTTCATATAAACCAATCTATAATTTCACTGGTTTTCTTTCCCAAACATCATACTCAGCATGGAGAGGTTAAATTACATAATCTGGGTATCAGAATACTTTAACATTTTATTAGGTAGGACCAAAATACCTATCTCACTGAATATGAGCCTGTATGAATATGGCTGAATCATGAATTAAGTTAATAACCACAAATTCCAAAAACAAAGACGTAAATGTTAATCAAATACATTTTTTGCCAAATTTCAAAATGAAATTGGTAAATTTGTATTTTTAAGCAATCCCTCAGATTTTTATCTTTCTATATGTATTTTTAATAAAATTGTATATCCTATATATATGCTTCCAGGAAAGAAGAGAGAAAGAGGTTTTGAAAATAGCAAAAGAGGGAGGGACAGGATACCAGTTTTAGTAATTTAATAAAATCTTAAATTGATAAAACAGTGTTTGCCTGATGTGGAAGTGAATCTACATAGTTGATATTGCAGCATTTATTTCTTTTTCAATAATGCTCAAGGGTGAAATTTAGTCTTTCTGCATGGTTTCTGCTCCATTTCAGTCAAACAGAGAACAAACAAAGCTCAACTGTAGACATATCATGAATGATTCATGGATACTAAGGTCAGAAGGGACCATTCTGATCATCTAGTCCGACCTCCTGCACAACGCAGGCCACAGAATCTTACCCACCCACTCCTACAAAAAACCTCACCTATGTCTGAGCTATTGAAGTCCTCAAATCATGGTTTAAGGACTTCAAGGAGCAGAGAATCCTCCCTCAAGTGACCCATGCCCCATGCTACAGAGGAAGGCGAAAAACCTCCAGGGCCTCTTGCAATCTGCCCTGGAGGAAAATTCTTTCCCAACCCCAAATATGGTTTTCTGCGGAAAAGGACCTAGGGGTGACAGTGGACGAGAAGCTGGATATGAGTCAGCAGTGTGCCCTTGTTGCCAAGAAGGCCATGGCATTTTGGGATGTATAAGGTAGGGGGCATAGCGAGCAGATCGAGGGACGTGATCGTTCCCCTCTATTCGACACTAGTGAGGCCTCATCTGGAGTACTGTGTCCAGTTTTGGGCCCCACACTACAGGAAGGATGTGATAAATTGGAAAGAGTACAGCGAAGGGCAACAAAATGATTAGGGGTCTAGAGCACATGACTTATGAGGAGAGGCTGAGGGAGCTGGGATTGTTTAGTCTGCAGAAGAGAAGAATGAGGGGGGATTTGATAGCTGCTTTCAGGTACCTGAAAGGGGGTTTCAAAGAGGATGGCTCTAGACTGTTCTCAATGGTAGCAGATGACAGAACGAGGAGTAATGGTCTCAAGTTGCAATGGGGGAGGTTTAGATTGGATATTAGGAAAAACTTTTTCACTAAGAGGGTGGTGAAACACTGGAATGCGTTACCTAGGGAGGTGGTAGAATCTCCTTCCTTAGAGGTTTTTAAGGTCAGGCTTGACAAAGCCCTGGCTGGGATGATTTAACTGGGACTTGGTCCTGCTTTGAGCAGGGGGTTGGACTAGATGACCTTCTGGGGTCCCTTCCAACCCTGATATTCTATGATTCTATGATTCTATGGCAATCAGCTAAACCCTGAGCGGCAGCGAACCAGCTGAGCAGCGGGGACAGCAGAGCAGCTCACAGCAGGAGTTTGCCTGGGAGTTCGCCTGGAGTGAGCCCAGTGAGGCTTACATCTTGCCAACGTCTCTGAGGAAGCTCATAGTAGGTAGGTGATATGGAAGGGGGGGGTTCAGCTGTTGTGACCTGCACTGGATGTGCCATGTTTGTCTTTCTTCCACAGGACAGAAGCGACTTTGTCTGTACAAAGTGCAAGCTGGTCGCCATATTGGAAGAGAAGATTGAAGGTCTGGAGCAACAGGTAACGACCCTGCGTTGTATACAAGAGACTGAGGATTTTCTGGACCAAACTCAGGATAGGCTTCTAGGGGCACAAAGCTCTAAAGATATAGAGCAGGTTGCACAGAGGAGCCAAGAGGCCAGTGAAGAAGCTTGGCAACATGTGACCTCCAGAAGAGGTAAGCGGAATGTCCGGGTTCCAGTAACACAGACACAGGTAACTAACCGCTTTCATGTTCTCTCCACAGGTACCATTGCGGAGAGTGGACCAGATGATAGGTCTGGGGGGAGAAAGCAGAAGGAGACTCCGCTGGTTGGGAGGCATGAGATGCGATGTCCTGAGGTTGGGGGTTCCACGACCACCACTCCCAAGAGGAGAAGGCGGGTGGTGGTGGTCGGGGACTCTCTCCTCCGGGGGACTGAGTCATCTATCTGCCGCCCTGACCGGGAAAACCGAGAAGTCTGCTGCTTGCCAGGGGCTAAGATTCGTGACGTGACGGAGAGACTGCCGAGACTCATCAAGCCCTCGGATCGCTACCCCTTCCTGCTTCTCCACGTGGGCACCAATGATACTGCCAAGAATGACCTTGAGCAGATCACTGCGGACTACGTGGCTCTGGGAAGAAGGATAAAGGAGTTGGAGGCGCAAGTGGTGTTCTCGTCCATCCTCCCCGTGGAAGGAAAAGGCCTGGGTAGGGACCGTCGAATCGTGGAGGTCAACGAATGGCTACGCAGGTGGTGTCGGAGAGAAGGCTTTGGATTCTTTGACCATGGGATGGTGTTCCATGAAGGAGGAGTGCTGGGCAGAGACGGGCTCCATCTTACGAAGAGAGGGAAGAACATCTTTGCCAGCAGGCTGGCTAACCTAGTGAGGAGGGCTTTAAACTAGGTTCACCGGGGGAAGGAGACCAAAGCCCTGAGGTAAGTGGGAAAGCGGGATACCGGGAGGAAGCACAGGCAGGAATGTCTGTGAGGGGAGGGCTCCTGCCTCATACTGGGAATGAGGGGCGATCAACAGGTTATCTCAAGTGCTTATATACAAATGCACAAAGCCTTGGAAACAAGCAGGGAGAACTGGAGGTCCTGGTGTTGTCAAGGAATTATGACGTGATTGGAATAACAGAGACTTGGTGGGATAACTCACATGACTGGAGTACAGTCATGGATGGTTATAAACTGTTCAGGAAGGACAGGCAGGGCAGAAAAGGTGGGGGAGTAGCACTGTATGTAAGGGAGCAGTATGACTGCTCAGAGCTCCGGTACGAAACTGTGGAAAAACCTGAGTGTCTCTGGATTAAGTTTAGAAGTGTGTGCAACAAGAGTGATGTCATGGTGGGAGTCTGCTATAGACCACCGGACCAGGGGGATGAGGTGGATGAGGCTTTCTTCCGGCAACTCACGGAAGCTACTAGATCGCATGCCCTGATTCTCATGGGTGACTTTAATTTTCCTGATATCTGCTGGGAGAGCAATACAGCGGTGCATAGACAATCCAGGAAGATTTTGGAAAGCGTAGGGGACAATTTCCTGGTGCAAGTGCTAGGGGAGCCAACTAGGGGGAGCGCTTTTCTTGACCTGCTGCTCACAAACCGGGTAGAATTAGTGGGGGAAGCAAAAGTGGATGGGAATCTGGGAGGCAGTGACCATGAGTTGGTTGAGTTCAGGATCCTGACGCAGGGAAGAAAGGTAAGCAGCAGGATACGGACCCTGGACTTCAGGAAAGCAGACTTTGACTCCCTCAGGGAACAGATGGCCAGGATCCCCTGGGGGACTAACATGAAAGGGAAGGGAGTCCAGGAGAGCTGGCTGTATTTCAAGGAATCCCTGTTGAGGTTACAGGGACAAACCATCCCGATGAGTCGAAAGAATAGTAAATATGGCAGGCGACCAGCTTGGCTTAATGGTGAAATCCTAGCGGATCTTAAACATAAAAAAAGAAGCTTACAAGAAGTGGAAGCTTGGACATATGACCAGGGAAGAGTATAAAAATATTGCTCGGGCATGTAGGAAAGATATCAGGAGGGCCAAATCGCACCTGGAGCTGCAGCTAGCAAGAGATGTCAAGAGTAACAAGAAGGGTTTCTTCAGGTATGTTGGCAACAAGAAGAAAGCCAAGGAAAGTGTGGGCCCCTTACTGAATGAGGGAGGCAAGCTAGTGACAGAGGATGTGGAAAAAGCTAATGTACTCAATGCTTTTTTTGCCTCTGTTTTCACTAACAAGGTCAGCTCCCAGACTGCTGTGCTGGGCAACACAAAATGGGGAAGAGATGGCCAGCCCTCTGTAGAGATAGAGGTGGTTAGGGACTATTTAGAAAGCTGGACGTGCACAAGTCCATGGGGCCGGACGAATTGCATCCGAGAGTGCTGAGGGAATTGGCGGCTGTGATTGCAGAGCCCTTGGCCATTATCTTTGAAAACTCGTGGCGAACGGGGGAAGTCCCGGATGACTGGAAAAAGGCTAATGTAGTGCCCATCTTTAAAAAAGGGAAGAAGGAGGATCCTGGGAACTACAGGCCGGTCAGCCTCACCTCAGTCCCTGGAAAATCATGGAGCAGGTCCTCAAAGAATCAATCCTGAAGCACTTAGAGGAGAGGAAAGTGATCAGGAACAGTCAGCATGGATTCACCAAGGGAAGGTCATGCCTGACTAATCTAATCGCCTTTTATGATGAGATTACTGGTTCTGTGGATGAAGGGAAAGCAGTGGATGTATTGTTTCTTGACTTTAGCAAAGCTTTTGACACGGTCTCCCACAGCATTCTTGTCAGCAAGTTAAGGAAGTATGGGCTGGATGAATGCACTATAAGGTGGGTAGAAAGCTGGCTAGATTGTCGGGCTCTACGGGTAGTGATCAATGGCTCCATGTCTAGTTGGCAGCCGGTGTCAAGTGGAGTGTCCCAGGGGTTGGTCCTGGGGCCCGTTTTGTTCAATATCTTCATAAATGATCTGGAGGATGGTGTGGATTGCACTCTCAGCAAATTTGCGGATGATACTAAACTGGGAGGAGTGGTAGATACGCTGGAGGGGAGGGATAGGATACAGAAGGACCTAGACAAATTGGAGGATTGGGCCAAAAGAAATCTAATGAGGTTCAATAAGGATAAGTGCAGGGTCCTGCACTTAGGATGGAAGAATCCAATGCACCGCTACAGACTAGGGACCGAATGGCTCGGCAGCAGTTCTGCGGAAAAGGACCTAGGGGTGACAGTGGACGAGAAGCTGGATATGAGTCAGCAGTGTGCCCTTGTTGCCAAGAAGGCCAATGGCATTTTGGGATGTATAAGTAGGAGCATAGCGAGCAGATCGAGGGACGTGATCGTTCCCCTCTATTCGACACTGGTGAGGCCTCATCTGGAGTACTGTGTCCAGTTTTGGGCCCCACACTACAAGAAGGATGTGGATAAATTGGAAAGAGTACAGCGAAGGGCAACAAAAATGATTAGGGGTCTAGAGCACATGACTTATGAGGAGAGGCTGAGGGAGCTGGGATTGTTTAGTCTGCAGAAGAGAAGAATGAGGGGGGATTTGATAGCTGCTTTCAGGTACCTGAAAGGGGGTTTCAAAGAGGATGGCTCTAGACTGTTCTCAATGGTAGCAGATGACAGAACGAGGAGTAATGGTCTCAAGTTGCAATGGGGGAGGTTTAGATTGGATATTAGGAAAAACTTTTTCACTAAGAGGGTGGTGAAACACTGGAATGCGTTACCTAGGGAGTTGGTAGAATCTCCTTCCTTAGAGGTTTTTAAGGTCAGGCTTGACAAAGCCCTGGCTAGGATGATTTAACTGGGACTTGGTCCTGCTTTGAGCAGGGGGTTGGACTAGATGACCTTCTGGGGTCCCTTCCAACCCTGATATTCTATGATTCTATGATTCTATATGGGCACGATTCACCAGCCAGATACTACAGTAAATTCTTTCCTGGGTAACTCAGATCTCATCCATCTAATATCCCATCTCAGGGGATTAGGCCTATTTATCCTGAATATTTAAAGATCAATTAATTACCAAAATCACATTATCCCATCATACCATCTCCTCCATAAACTTAGCAAGTAGAATCTTAAAGCCAGATAGATCTTTTGCCCCCACTGCTTCCCTTGGAAGGCAATTGCAAAACTTCACTCCTCTGATGGTTAGAAATCTTTGTCTAATTTCAAGTCTAAACTTCCTGGTGGCCAGTTTATATCCATTTGTTCTTGTGTCCACATTGGTGCTGAGCTTAAATAATTCCTTAAATAATTCTGACCATGAATGCCTCCCAGTGGCCATACATCCCAAAGCCCTCCTTACAGCATCACTGCCTAAGCCATCTGTTGACAGTCATAATCTTGTCACACCTTTGTTGCCCTTCTCTAGAAACAGGCAGAATCCCACTAAAGATCACCTGAGCCTTGATTTCCTTAAGTGTCTTCCCCAGCCTAGCATAGTCTCCTTTAATACTTTCCAGCGAGAATCTAGCTGTATTATTTGTTCCCACATGAAGGATAATTAGGGATTCTTTCCTGCTCCCTTTAGGATCCTTTTCAACCTCAGGTCTACATCCCGTATCTTAGCACCTGGAAGACAGCACAGCCTTCTATTCTCTAGATCAGCTCTACTTACAGGCCTGTCTATTCTTCTCAATAAAGAATCCCCGATCACATAGACCTGCCTTTTCCTGGTGACAGCGCTATTCTCCAGTCTCTCCCCTGTTCCCTCTGGCTGCAAGTTCTTCCCATTCCTATTTTCCCTTATAATCCTCTTCAACCCATTCTGTATCCTCCTGGGGCTCATATTTGGTGTAGTGTCCCTTGACTCTTCCGCTTTTCCTATAGGACTAGCTTCTCTTCTCTTCTTCCTTGCCCTTCCACCTTCAGCGACTACCTGCTGAGCCCCTTCTTCATTTTCCAACTCTGCAAACCTGTTCCTAAGCTCTATTTCTCCTTCACTAGCCCGTCTTTTCCTCTGCCTGGTTCTTTTAGTCACATGCTTCCACTGACCACTTTCCTCACCCAGTCTCCCCTCAAAATTCCCCAGCCCTGCTTCCATCTGTAAGTCTGAGCTTTTCCCTTCAGATACCTCATGTCTTTGTTCCATCATCTGCTCAAACCCCTTCCTAAACTCAACCAGACTTTCCACCTGTATCTCGAGACCTCGGATCTTTTCCTCCATCAGCTCTATCAGACGGCATTTCATGCAGACAAAACTCTTACCAGGTCCCCCCTCCAGGATCATGTACATACCACAGCTTCCACATCCAGTCATCCTCATTGTGTCTTCCACTACATGAGTCACTCCCACAGCTGCCTCCGTATCCGTCATAGCCTTCCCACCTAAGTCCTGCTAATCTGGGAAACACAAGCCACACCAAAAGACCACCCCCCACAGCAAAAACAAACCCCAAACAAGCACCACAATACAAACTCCCCTTTCAAACTCCCACTCAAACTCCCCTGATTACAGCTCTGTTTGCTAGCTCCTGTGCCACTGCAGCTGTCTGATTCATTTAGGGAGACATAGGGATAGGACAGTTTCTGCAATTGCTTAGGAACAGGGAGCTTTTCACTGTGATTCGGATAGACTGGCACATGTGAGTAACTCAGTATTGTGCAAACATGGGAGTCTGAGTGTTTCTCAGTTGGCTTGAGGGCATTTCTCCCTGGTTAATCTGGGTAATTTCTGCTGCTGGGTATCCATGGGGGTTGGACATTTATCAGTGGGAAAGGGTCGAAGGGGTTTGGTAACTGTGTTGGAGGCTGAAATGCTGTCAGGTTGGCCATATGTCAATATAAAAAGTGAGAATAGTTGTTAACTTGGAGCTTGTTCTTGCTGTCAGTGAAATCAGTGGCATTGATGCCAATGGGGCAAGAATGGGTCCCAAATAAGTCAAAATTGCCTTTTCAGTACTTCTACTCAAATCAACAAGTGTCTGTGAGAAAGTTTTTCAATCTTTCCTTAACGATGTCCTTCATCCTGCTGGCCACAAAAGTGTATCATTGTCTTGTCTGTACAAAATCTTAATTCAGCATATGGTAGGCTCTGAGTAACGCTGCTTCTATTCTGTGATTTTTTAAAAAAAATCCTCTATTCATTTGTTCTTCCAGTTTCAATATCAAAAATATCAAAATCAAAAATCAAAAATGAGCATCATCAGCCTGAAATCATGTGCTATGGAATGATGGCCGAAGCATGAAGAGGCATACAAATGTTTAGCATATCTGGCATGTAAATACCTTGAAACACCGGCTACAAAAGTGCCATGAGAATGCCTGTTCTCACTTTCAGGTGACATTGTAAATAAGAAGCAGGCAGAAGTATCTCCCATCAATGTAAACAAACGTGTTCGTCTTAGCGATTGGAAGAATAAGAAGTAGGACTGAGTGGACTTGTAGGCTGTAAAGTTTTACATTGTTTTGTTTTTGACTGCAGTTATGTAACCAAAAAAAATCTGCATTTGTAAATTACAATTTCATGATAAAGAGATTGCTCTTCAGTACTTGTATGAGGTGAATTGAAAAATACTATATGTTTTGTTTATCATTTTTACTGTGGATATATTTGTAATAAAAATAATAATATAAAGTGAGCGCTGTGCACTTTGTATTCTGTATTTAATAAATTTCAATTGGTATTCTATTGTTATAAGTGCGATTAATTGCAATTAATTTTTTTGAGTTAATCACATGAGTTAACTGCGATTAATTGACAGCCGTAGTAAATTTGAATACTTAAGTGCATGTATCCTATGCATCTTCTATCAGTTTTTTGGTAGGACCACCCATTCAGCCTGCTCATGCACCCTTCTGGACCCCATGCCTGGCACCGAGGCTACATAGGGCTGCACAAGTGAACTGCCCTTTGTTAGTTTTCAGCCACCTTGGTGAGAGATGGGGCATCTAGTGTGCCCACTTAGTTGCCAGTTTAGTTGCTTTCCTTTCAGTTTAGTCTAGCCTTACACATTTTTTAGCTTAGTTTAGCTTATCTTTTAAAATTTGTTTTATCCCCTCATCTTTCCCTTTCCTTCTCCCTTCCCTCTGTGGGGAGGCTGCTTTTCCTCCTTTATGGGAGTGTGGCAGGAACTTTAAAAAGTTCCAGGCTTTAAAAGATGTCTCATTTGTCGGAGGCTATCCTGGTCAAGAGGGACATTCCTGTTGTATCCATTACCTGTGGGACACTCACATTTCCCAGACATGTAATTTCTGTGCCTCCCCCAAGAGCACAAGTAGAAAAAATTGAAAGATCAGACTCAAACTTCACATGCCTCAAGGTGTGGGTCCTCAATGGTTCACAGGAATAGAGTCTGCTTGCTCTGCAGAGGTATAGCAGGTGTTGCTGAATGGTAGGAAAGAATCCACCTTAAATATTTACCTTCAAAAGTGGAGAAGATTCACTCATTGATATGAACAGCAATGTCATCCACCTGCTCATTCTTCCCTCTCCACTTTTATAAACTACCTCCTGGAAATGAAAAAGACAGGATTGTCTGACTTCTGTTAGAATCCACTTGGTGGCCATAAGGCCTTTCACTCCCCTGTTGAGGGGTTCTCAGTGTTTTCTTACCTCACAACGGTGAGATTTATCAAAGGATTGGGGAACCTTTTCTCTTGGATGAAAGAACCCACTCCTGTTTGGGATCTGAAGTTGGTACTCAAATGTCTCAAGAGACTTCCTTTAAACTGATAGCAACCTGTTCCTTCTTTAGCCTATCTATGAAGATGTCCTTTCTAGGGGCCATCACTTCTATTCAAAGAGTTGGGGAAATAGGTGCATTAATGGTGGATCCTTTTATGGTTTTCTTGAAGGACAAAGTTTCATTATTCCTTCACCTGAAATTCATACCTAAGGTGTCATAAGACTTTCACATTAACCAACTCATTAATTTTTGTCCCCTAAACCACACTCCACCACCGAGTATGCTATAGTACACACACTGGATGTCAGGAGGGCATTAGTGTTTTACATGGACTTGACCAAGCCATATAGGAAGTCTCCCATGCTGTCTCTTCAGTCTAGCAGAGAAAGGTGGCTGGAAGTTGAAACAGTGAGGGTGATTAAATACTGGAAAAATTTACCAAGGTTTATGGTGAAATTTAGTAAGGGCCATGGTGTATTCTCCGACAGTGGCAAGACTTAAATCAAGATTGGATGTTTTTCTAAAAGCTCTGCTCTAGGAATTATTTTCGAGGATGGCCTGTGTTATACAGGAGGTCAGACTAGTTTATCACATAAGTCCCTTCTGGCCTTGTAATCTATTATTCTGTCTTCATTCTCTGTGTTGGGGCTATGGCAAAACCAAGTTAAGCAAGTGGCTATCAGACTTGCCCTGGAAGTGGTGAGATTTGATGCTATACTCACCTTCAGAAGGCAGCTCTAAAGCCAGTTGCCAGTGGTTCTGGCTGATCCTTTCATAGTTCCCTTAGAAAGTGGTTCCTGAGGGAAATTGTGCTGTCAGACAGATAGAGCATCTATTAGATACCATAGCAAGCAAGGTCTTATATATGAGGCCCAAAATCTGACCTAGGATCCTGTGGAGAGTGAGTGTCATGAGTGAAACACCACATTCATGACCTTTTGGAGACTAGTGTTACTGAGGAGACAGGCTGATGTGTTCTGGACCACAAGATATTTTTTTAAGGTCAATGTGGTCATTCCTACACCCGATTATTTGAATCGAGAGTGCATGTGGATGTGGATCCTTGGAGCAAAGTCATCTTCTGATACAATATGGTTCAGCGTCCTAGACAATCACAGAGGTTAGGAGGAGTTTTTAGCAGCTGTGCATATTGGAGTGTTCATTGCGAATGAGTTTAGAAAGAGCCAGAGGCTGCAAACTAACTTGATAATTGATTCCAATGTTGGGCTTTAGTCCATCTATCCTACTTCATTCTGAGTAATAAGAGGGCTAAATAGCACACTTTGAAAACAGTGAAATGCTGATCAGAGCTGACGTGTGTGAATGGGGCATGTGGATGGAACTTGTCCTTACCTCCTCAGGAGTCTGCATCCATAATCAATTCACTGCATCATCCCTGTAGTTCATTCCCTGCAACCACCTACTCCACATTGTATGCCATAAACACATTTGTTTAGAGAAAAGGGCTAAAGCGACGTTGTTACTCAGTTGTGTGTTATTCCTTTGCAGAGCAAGTATGGTGGTATGGGAGTAAGTTTGCATTCAGTTACGTAGCCTTCTACTCAAGCAGGGGAGAGTCAACAGACAGGGATGGAGTCGTCACCTAGTGAGCTACCTGTAATGGAGTGCTCACAGCAATGAGGAGTCCAGAAGGAATCAGAGGCTGTGAACTGACTTGATACTCAATCCATCGATCCTACTTCTTTCTTAATAATAGGAGGGGGAAATAATGCATTTAGGCCTGGGCTAGAGCGGGGGTTCGAACTAAGATATGCAACTTCTGCTACGCTATTCGTGTAGCTGAAGTCAAAGTATCTTAGTCAAGTTACCTGGCTGTCCTCACGGCAGCAAGTTGACCGCGGCGGCTCCCCCGTCGACTCTGCTTATTCCTCCTGCTGAGGTGGAATACAGGCGTAGATTCGGGGATCGATTTAGCGTGTCTTGACGAGATGCGATAAATCGATCCCCGATAGATCGATCACTACCCGCTGAGCCTGTGGGTAGTGAAGATGTACCATTAGACAGCCAAAGTGCTGATCATGGTTGACTTGCATGGCTGTGAGATGGAGGAGGAACTAAAGCCCAAATCCACAAAGGGACTTGGGCATTGCAATGCTGGAGATTGCAGCACCTTACTTGGAGGTTCCTGGTCACCAAATAGAATCCACAAAGCCTAGGCTGCCTATATGATGCATGGGGAGAGAAATGCTCTTCAGTATGGGATCCAAACAGGACAGCATAATAGGCGGGAAGGTGCCTAAGCTAGTTGATAGCTGATGCCGAGGTGAGGGATGTATCCAAAGCACCAGCCCTCTCCGGGAGGTAGGCACCAATCTCTGCTTGGGATCCACAGTCTGGATTCCTCTCCTGGAGTCAGGCACCTAATCCATTTCTTGTAAGAATGGCATGGGGCACATCTAACTCCATGTGAAATTGGCGGGGAGGGGGAAGAAGGAGGAGAAAACAGCAGCTTCCACCCTTGCCCCAATGGCTGTAGCACTCACCCAGAATGTGGGAGACTCCAGTTCAATCCCTCCACCCTTCATAGAATCATAGAATCATAGAATATCAGGGTTGGAAGGGACCCCAGAAGGTCATCTAGTCCAACCCCCTGCTCAAAGCAGGACCAAGTCCCAGTTAAATCATCCCAGCCAGGGCTTTGTCAAGCCTGACCTTAAAAACCTCTAAGGAAGGAGATTCTACCACCTCCCTAGGTAACGCATTCCAGTGTTTCACCACCCTCTTAGTGAAAAAGTTTTTCCTAATATCCAATCTAAACATCCCCCATTGCAACTTGAGACCATTACTCCTCGTTCTGTCATCTGCTACCATTGAGAACAGTCTAGAGCCATCCTCTTTGAAACCCCCTTTCAGGTAGTTGAAAGCAGCTATCAAATCCCCCCTCATTCTTCTCTTCTGCAGACTAAACAATCCCAGCTCCCTCAGCCTCTCCTCATAAGTCATGTGCTCTAGACCCCTAATCATTTTCGTTGCCCTTCGTTGTACTCTCTCCAATTTATCCACATCCTTCCTGTAGTGTGGGGCCCAAAACTGGACACAGTACTCCAGATGAGGCCTCACCAGTGTCGAATAGAGGGGAACGATCACGTCCCTCGATCTGCTCGCTATGCCCCTACTTATACATCCCAAAATGCCATTGGCCTTCTTGGCAACAAGGGCACACTGCTGACTCATATCCAGCTTCTCGTCCACTGTCACCCCTAGGTCCTTTTCCGCAGAACTGCTGCCGAGCCATTCGGTCCCTAGTCTGTAGCGGTGCATTGGATTCTTCCATCCTAAGTGCAGGACCCTGCACTTATCCTTATTGAACCTCATTAGATTTCTTTTGGCCCAATCCTCCAATTTGTCTAGGTCCTTCTGTATCCTATCCCTCCCCTCCAGCGTATCTACCACTCCTCCCAGTTTAGTATCATCCGCAAATTTGCTGAGAGTGCAATCCACACCATCCTCCAGATCATTTATGAAGATATTGAACAAAACGGGGCCCAGGACCGACCCCTGGGGCACTCCACTTGACACCGGCTGCCAACTAGACATGGAGCCATTGATCACTACCCGTTGAGCCCGACAATCTAGCCAGCTTTCTACCCACCTTATAGTGCATTCATCCAGCCCATACTTCCTTAACTTGCTGACAAGAATGCTGTGGGAGACCGTGTCAAAAGCTTTGCTAAAGTCAAGAAACAATACATCCACTGCTTTCCCTTCATCCACAGAACCAGTAATCTCATCATAAAAGGCGATTAGATTAGTCAGGCATGACCTTCCCTTGGTGAATCCATGCTGACTGTTCCTGATCACTTTCCTCTCCTCTAAGTGCTTCAGGATTGATTCTTTGAGGACCTGCTCCATGATTTTTCCAGGGACTGAGGTGAGGCTGACCGGCCTGTAGTTCCCAGGATCCTCCTTCTTCCCTTTTTTAAAGATGGGCACTACATTAGCCTTTTTCCAGTCATCCGGGACTTCCCCCGTTCGCCACGAGTTTTCAAAGATAATGGCCAAGGGCTCTGCAATCACAGCCGCCAATTCCCTCAGCACTCTCGGATGCAATTCGTCCGGCCCCATGGACTTGTGCACGTCCAGCTTTTCTAAATAGTCCCTAACCACCTCTATCTCTACAGAGGGCTGGCCATCTCTTCCCCATTTTGTGTTGCCCAGCACAGCAGTCTGGGAGCTGACCTTGTTAGTGAAAACAGAAGCAAAAAAAGCATTGAGTACATTAGCTTTTTCCACATCCTCTGTCACTAGCTTGCCTCCCTCATTCAGTAAGGGGCCCACACTTTCCTTGGCTTTCTTCTTGTTGCCAACATACCTGAAGAAACCCTTCTTGTTACTCTTGACATCTCTTGCTAGCTGCAGCTCCAGGTGCGATTTGGCCCTCCTGATATCTTTCCTACATGCCCGAGCAATATTTTTATACTCTTCCCTGGTCATATGTCCAACCTTCCACTTCTTGTAAGCTTCTTTTTTATGTTTAAGATCCGCTAGGATTTCACCATTAAGCCAAGCTGGTCGCCTGCCATATTTACTATTCTTTCGACTCATCGGGATGGTTTGTCCCTGTAACCTCAACAGGGATTCCTTGAAATACAGCCAGCACTCCTGGACTCCCTTCCCTTTCATGTTAGTCCCCCAGGGGATCCTGGCCATCTGTTCCCTGAGGGAGTCAAAGTCTGCTTTCCTGAAGTCCAGGGTCCGTATCCTGCTGCTTACCTTTCTTCCCTGCGTCAGGATCCTGAACTCAACCAACTCATGGTCACTGCCTCCCAGATTCCCATCCACTTTTGCTTCCCCCACTAATTCTACCCGGTTTGTGAGCAGCAGGTCAAGAAAAGCGCTCCCCCTAGTTGGCTCCCCTAGCACTTGCACCAGGAAATTGTCCCCTACGCTTTCCAAAAACTTCCTGGATTGTCTATGCACCGCTGTATTGCTCTCCCAGCAGATATCAGGAAAATTAAAGTCACCCATGAGAATCAGGGCATGCGATCTAGTAGCTTCCGTGAGTTGCCGGAAGAAAGCCTCATCCACCTCATCCCCCTGGTCCGGTGGTCTATAGCAGACTCCCACCATGACATCACTCTTGTTGCACACACTTCTAAACTTAATCCAGAGACACTCAGGTTTTTCCACAGTTTCGTACCGGAGCTCTGAGCAGTCATACTGCTCCCTTACATACAGTGCTACTCCCCCACCTTTTCTGCCCTGCCTGTCCTTCCTGAACAGTTTATAACCATCCATGACTGTACTCCAGTCATGTGAGTTATCCCACCAAGTCTCTGTTATTCCAATCACGTCATAATTCCTTGACATCACCAGGACCTCCAGTTCTCCCTGCTTGTTTCCAAGGCTTTGTGCATTTGTATATAAGCACTTGAGATAACCTGTTGATCGCCCCTCATTCCCAGTATGAGGCAGGAGCCCTCCCCTCTCAGACATTCCTGCCTGTGCTTCCTCCCGGTATCCCGCTTTCCCACTTACCTCAGGGCTTTGGTCTCCTTCCCCCGGTGAACCTAGTTTAAAGCCCTCCTCACTAGGTTAGCCAGCCTGCTGGCAAAGATGTTCTTCCCTCTCTTCGTAAGATGGAGCCCGTCTCTGCCCAGCACTCCTCCTTCATGGAACACCATCCCATGGTCAAAGAATCCAAAGCCTTCTCTCCGACACCACCTGCGTAGCCATTCGTTGACCTCCACGATTCGACGGTCCCTACCCAGGCCTTTTCCTTCCACGGGGAGGATGGACGAGAACACCACTTGCGCCTCCAACTCCTTTATCCTTCTTCCCAGAGCCACGTAGTCCGCAGTGATCCGCTCAAGGTCATTCTTGGCAGTATCATTGGTGCCCACGTGGAGAAGCAGGAAGGGGTAGCGATCCGAGGGCTTGATGAGTCTCGGCAGTCTCTCCGTCTCATCACGAATCTTAGCCCCTGGCAAGCAGCAGACTTCTCGGTTTTCCCGGTCAGGGCGGCAGATAGATGACTCAGTCCCCCGGAGGAGAGAGTCCCCGACCACCACCACCCGCCTTCTCCTCTTGGGAGTGGTGGTCGTGGAACCCCCAACCTCAGGACATCGCATCTCATGCCTCCCAACCAGCGGAGTCTCCTTCTGCTTTCTCCCCCCAGACATATCATCTGGTCCACTCTCCGCAATGGTACCTGTGGAGAGAACATGAAAGCGGTTAGTTACCTGTGTCTGTGTTACTGGAACCCGGACATTCCGCTTACCTCTTCTGGAGGTCACATGTTGCCAAGCTTCTTCACTGGCCTCTTGGCTCCTCTGTGCAACCTGCTCTATATCTTTAGAGCTTTGTGCCCCTAGAAGGCTATCCTGAGTTTGGTCCAGAAAATCCTCAGTCTCTCGTATACAACGCAGGGTCGTTACCTGTTGCTCCAGACCTTCAATCTTCTCTTCCAATATGGAGACCAGCTTGCACTTTGTACAGACAAAGTCGCTTCTGTCCTGTGGAAGAAAGACAAACATGGCACATCCAGTGCAGGTCACAATAGCTGAACCCCCCCCTTCCATATCACCTACCTACTATGAGCTTCCTCAGAGACGTTGGCAAGATGTAAGCCTCACTGGGCTCACTCCAGGCGAACTCCCAGGCAAACTCCTGCTGTGAGCTGCTCTGCTGTCCCCGCTGCTCAGCTGGTTCGCGAGGCTCTGGCTATTTTTAAACAGCCAGGCTTCCCTGACGCAAACACACAGACACCCTAATGCCCGCCCCCTGCAGGCTAGCAGCCAATCAGACACTCACTCAGGCTCTCTCCCTGCCCTCCCAGCAAACACACGCTCGGATACTTCCTCAGCAAGCAAACACACACACTCGGATACTTACCAGTCCCAGGCAAACTCCTGCTGTGAGCTGCTCTGCTGTCCCCGCTGCTCCGCTGGTTCGCTGCCGCTCAGCTGGTTCGCGAGGCTCTGGCTATTTTCTGGCTATCTGGATGTGGAGAGGAGATTTGAATGTGGGTCTCCCACCTCTCAGGTGAATGTGCTAATGATAGGACTATGGGATATTATATGAGTCTCACAATCTCTCCTGTTGAAGCTGTTCCATTACATGTACATTAAGCAGTGGGCAAAGAGAGCATAAGAAGTGCTGTATAGACTAGTGGTTAGGACATTCACCTCAGGGGTAAGAAACTCAAGTTCAGATCTCATTTCTTCCTCAGGCAGATGGGAGACTTGAACCGGGTCTCCCACATACCAGATCATAGAATATCAGGGTTGGAAGGGACCTCAGGAGGTCATCTAGTCCAACCCCCTGCTCAGAGCAGGACCAATCACCAGCTAAATCAAGATGAAGTCCCTATCCATTGAGCTCAGTCCTGCTCTCACTGGCATTGTATGGAGTTAGTTGAGCTTTGAGGACACCTACAAGATGAGCCCCTCCAGACCAGGTAGTTGGCACAATGTCTGGTTTCACCTGGTTTGAGGATCCCTCTGAGTCTTAGACATGGGAGATGTGCCCAGATGCTTAGAATGAGATGGCTGTGCAAAGCTTAATGTCACTTTTACAGGGAAAATAAATGCAGTGGGGCTTTAGGCATCTCCAGAGTAAGTCAACTTAAATTTTGGACTTATCTAACTAGGTGGGAATTAAGGACCTACACTGCTTTGTATATCTGGGCCACCAAACTGATATAGGATTCTTGGGAGAGCCAGTTTAATGTGTGAAGCACCCCACTGATGCGCGAGTGTCGCTGGGGAGACTGGCTGATTTGTTCTGGACCATATGATTTTTTTCTGAAGGTCAATTAATTCGTTCCTACTTCCTGTAGTGAGTATTCCAGCCTAGAGTGCATGTGGGCATGGGTCCTTGAAGCAAAGTCATCTTCTGAGAGAATGCAGTGCAGCCTCCCAGGCAGCCACAGACTTAAAGAGGAGTTTGTAGCAGCTGTGAATACTGTAATGTTCATCCAGAATGACAAGTTTCAGAGTAGCAGCCATGCTAGTCTGTATTCGCAAAAAGAAAAGGAGTACTTGTGGCACCTTAGAGACTAACAAATGTACTTGAGCATAAGCTTTCGTGAGCTACAGCTCACTTCATCGGATGCATTTGGTGGAAAATACAGAGGGGAGATTGATATACACACACAGAGAACATGAAACAATGGGTTTTATCATACACACTGTAAGGAGAGTGATCACTTAAAATGAGCCATCACCAGCAGCGGGGCAGGAGGAGGAGGAGGAAAACCTTTCATGGTGACAAGCAAGGTAGGCTATTTCCAGCAGTTAACAAGAACATCTGAGGAACAGTGGGAGGTGGAGTGGGGGGGAGAAATAACATCGAGAAATAGTTTTACTTTGTGTAATGACTCATCCATTCCCAGTCTCTATTTAAGCCTTTTCATCCAGAATGAGTCCAAAACAGCCAGAGGCTGCAAACTGACTTGGTAATTGATTCCAATGCTGGGCTTCAATTCATCCATCTTACTTCATTCTGAATAATAAGAGGGCAATATTACACACTTTGGAAACTGTGAAATGCTAATTAGGGTTGACTTATGTGAATGGGGTATGTGGGAGGAACTTGTTCCTTACCTCCTCATCAATCTGCATCCATAATCATTTCCATAATCCATAATCGTCCCTGTAGCTCACACCTTGCAGACACATACCCCATTTCCTACCCCACAAAAACTGATTTAGAAAACAGGGCAAAAACGACGCTGTTTGTGAAATGTATGTCATTCCTTTGCAGAACAATTACAGTTGGAAAGAGGTAAGTTTGCATTAATGTCTGTAGCCTTGCACTCAGTCAGAGGAGGGAGGGATAAGATAGGGTGGAGTTGTCACCTGGTGAGTTGCCTGTTCTGGTGTATTCAGCAACAGTGAGAAGTCCAGGAATCAGATAAGCAACTCTAACGATGGACTTCAATCCTATTCATTCTTAATAATAGGAGGGGGAAACTAATGGACTTTAAAAACTGAAATGCTGATCATGGTTGACTTGTGTGGTTGTGAGGTGGAGGAGGAGCTAATTCCTTACACATCCGCATCCTCCATGGCTCACACTTACCTGGCACCAATCCAAAATCAATGACCAAATGTTTACAGAAAAAGGCAAAAATATGTAGTTACTTAAATGTATGTCATTCCTTTGCAGATGAACTACGGATGGGAAGAGGTAAGTTTTCATTTTTGCAGCCTTCTCAAACAGATGGAGAGATGGAGCATGTGGTAGAATTGTGTGTACTTGTATATTTGCTGAAGAAACAAAGAGAAGCCAAGAGGCAGAATTGGAATTTTGCTGTAGCTTCTCCATCAATGATTGGTGATGAGGGCCATATAAAACCTAAAATAGCTCGACGTAACTGGGTTATTTTTCACTAGTGTATTGTTGGGAATATTCTTTATCTAGGCTTGGTTTGTAGCATCAGGCTTGAGGCTGTTCACAGGAAGCAAACGTTTGTTAACCCATCTTGCATATTGGCTGAGAATGCCATGATTGCAGCTGGTAAAAAAATCCATTTTTTTCTATTAAACAATAAAAAAATTAATTCCTTTTTAAACATTTTTCAGAGGAAATTTTTGAAATAAGAAAAAACAATTGTTTTGCTAAATTTTGGTTTTCCATATTTTAAATGATTTTTCCCTCTCTTTCTCCCTTTATTTCCCTTTTCACCCACTGAATGAAATAGAATGAAAGCTGTTTAGGTTTTTTGTTTTGTCTTTTTTCATTTTTTTTCATTTTTCCACTCTGCAAGTTTTCAAAATTCCTCCAACTTTGAAAAATGTATGGCCTGTCTAGGGATAAATGAAATTGCAACCCAGCCACTCTGTAACCTTTCAAAATGTCTTCAACTTTTGAGAAGGCAGAGGGTAAAATTTTCAAAAGTGATGTAGGCATTTACATCCAGATCCACAAAGGCGGGGGCAAGGAAATGCCTAGTTGGAGGATACTGAAAGGGCTCAGGGGTCTAATCCTCAGTCTTAGCGGCCACTGCTTTTCAAAACACTCCCAATCAGTTGCCACCTAACTGTAGTCACCTAAACTCACTGAACCCGTAAGTTTTTACTGTAAAAGTTCCCTTGGTACAGATTTTTCTACTTGTGGGCACGCATATTGCTGCCTCACTCTAGGCCCCAGAGTGGTCCATAAACCAGAAGCAGATAGGCATTCCTCTGCATATTTCATGGGAGGGGCTATTCCAGTAGGTGTAATCACAGATCGCCTACTTGATTGGGTCCCATTAAGAATCTGTGGGTGGTAATTGCCACCTCAGAACTTTTAGCCCTGGGGTTACAGCATTGACCTGGGATGTAACAGATCGTAGGTTCAATTCCCCCCACTCTCTGAGGAGGAGAAAGGATTTGAACATGGGTTTCCCACTCCTCCTAATGTGCTAACCACTGGGCTATGGGATATTCCAGTATGGACACTCCGGCAATCTTGTCTGTTAATGCTGAAACCCAATGTCCAGTCCTCCTGCTGTAATGACTCTTCAATTATTTATACTAAGTAGAAGAGGCTCAACAGGAGAGACTCAAAGCACCTCACATCGGGATGTCCCATAAGTGAACGGTGAGCACAGCCTCCTGAAAAGTGTGCTGTAGGTTCAGATCCCTCCTCCCCCTCAGGAAGAGATGGGCCATGAACTTGGGTCTCCAACTTATAAGGCACATATGCACACTTAATATGTATTTAATTAAAGAGGAATAGCTTCAATGAGAGAGACTGAGAAAGACCCATAGTCCAGTAGTTAGGCCAGTCAGCTGAAAGGTAGGAAATAGCTCTCTAAATCCCTTCCCTTCAGCAGACAGAGAGGGGAATTTAAGGATATCCCATGTGAGTACCCTAACCACTGGGTGGATTTGGGTTTAAATATTCCTAGACCCTACCACCCAGCGACCCTACAACCGGTCTGTAATTCTGCAGGATTTAAACAATGTTTCTACCTCTCTTTCCAAGTGGACCTCATGGGAACTAAGGGCCGGATCATCCTCTAGCGTAGTGGGGGTGTGGAACTCCAGGAGCCTCTCACTGGAGTGTTTCCTCTTCAAATAGGGAGCGGTTCCTAATCTTGAAGAGGAGATGTGGGGTGGCAGAGCAGCTTGACATCAAAGAGAATTCTAGAGTGTGATAGGAATAAATGAAGACCATAGATTTATTCCTGCTCCCATTGCAGTCAACAGGAATTGCTCATGAATTTCAGTGGGAGTTGTGTGTGTGCATGGTAATGATAAAAAGGAAACATTTAGTCAAATGAAAATTGTCCTTTGTTTGCTTCTCCTCCTATAGGAAAGAAACAAGAGCATTCTGAAGAAGGTAAGATTTCCTGTATACTTGATAATCCATCAGCAAGGGGCACATTTCACCCAGACACAATGACACTGCACACCTGAAAATATGATTGGTTATTTCCTGCTGCAATAAGAAGGAAGGAATGATCAGGACCTGATCAGGTCACCAGTAAATTTCATTGCATACTGTACTTTTCTTCTGACAACTGCCGTATTGTCATAAAAAACTAAGTAAAAATAAAATAACAGTTTTTCTAGAAAATAGGGAAATAGCTAGGTGTCCTGCAGCCTCAGCTTACACTGGCAAAGGGTAAATATGTAAAAGACATAACAACCCTCCTGCTTGAGCCATCAATCAAATATGGCCTGAGCTTGGCAGAATAGTCTGTCATGGACATGTTACTGTCATTTAGACTGTTAGTGCATTATGGGTTTCTTGCCTTTTCCTCTGAAGCAGCTGGGAATCATAGAATCATAGAATCATAGAATATCAGGGTTGGAAGGGACCCCAGAAGGTCATCTAGTCCAACCCCCTGCTCAAAGCAGGACCAAGTCCCAGTTAAATCATCCTAGCCAGGGCTTTGTCAAGCCTGACCTTAAAAACCTCTAAGGAAGGAGATTCTACCACCTCCCTAGGTAACGCATTCCAGTGTTTCACCACCCTCTTAGTGAAAAAGTTTTTCCTAATATCCAATCTAAACCTCCCCCATTGCAACTTGAGGCCATTACTCCTCGTTCTGTCATCTGCTACCATTGAGAACAGTCTAGAGCCATCCTCTTTGAAACCCCCTTTCAGGTAGTTGAAAGCAGCTATCAAATCCCCCCTCATTCTTCTCTTCTGCAGACTAAACAATCCCAGCTCCCTCAGCCTCTCCTCATAAGTCATGTGCTCTAGACCCCTAATCATTTTTGTTGCCCTTCGCTGTACTCTTTCCAATTTATCCACATCCTTCTTGTAGTGTGGGGCCCAAAACTGGACACAGTACTCCAGATGAGGCCTCACCAGTGTCGAATAGAGGGGAACGATCACGTCCCTCGATCTGCTCGCTATGCCCCTACTTATACATCCCAAAATGCCATTGGCCTTCTTGGCAACAAGGGCACACTGCTGACTCATATCCAGCTTCTCGTCCACTGTCACCCCTAGGTCCTTTTCCGCAGAACTGCTGCCGAGCCATTCGGTCCCTAGTCTGTAGCGGTGCATTGGATTCTTCCATCCTAAGTGCAGGACCCTGCACTTATCCTTATTGAACCTCATTAGATTTCTTTTGGCCCAATCTTCCAATTTGTCTAGGTCCTTCTGTATCCTATCCCTCCCCTCCAGCGTATCTACCACTCCTCCCAGTTTAGTATCATCCGCAAATTTGCTGAGAGTGCAATCCACACCATCCTCCAGATCATTTATGAAGATATTGAACAAAACGGGCCCCAGGACCGACCCCTGGGGCACTCCACTTGATACCGGCTGCCAACTAGACATGGAGCCATTGATCACTACCCGTTGAGCCCGACAATCTAGCCAGCTTTCTATCCACCTTATAGTGCATTCATCCAGCCCATACTTCCTTAACTTGCTGACAAGAATGCTGTGGGAGACCGTGTCAAAAGCTTTGCTAAAGTCAAGAAACAATACATCCACTGCTTTCCCTTCATCCACAGAACCAGTAATCTCATCATAAAAGGCGATTAGATTAGTCAGGCATGACCTTCCCTTGGTGAATCCATGCTGACTGTTCCTGATCACTTTCCTCTCCTCTAAGTGCTTCAGGATTGATTCTTTGAGGACCTGCTCCATGATTTTTCCAGGGACTGAGGTGAGGCTGACCGGCCTGTAGTTCCCAGGATCCTCCTTCTTCCCTTTTTTAAAGATGGGCACTACATTAGCCTTTTTCCAGTCATCCGGGACTTCCCCCGTTCGCCACGAGTTTTCAAAGATAATGGCCAAGGGCTCTGCAATCACAGCCGCCAATTCCCTCAGCACTCTCGGATGCAATTCGTCCGGCCCCATGGACTTGTGCACGTCCAGCTTTTCTAAATAGTCCCTAACCACCTCTATCTCTACAGAGGGCTGGCCATCTCTTCCCCATTTTGTGATGCCCAGCACAGCAGTCTGGGAGCTGACCTTGTTAGTGAAAACAGAGGCAAAAAAAGCATTGAGTACATTAGCTTTTTCCACATCCTCTGTCACTAGCTTGCCTCCCTCATTCAGTAAGGGGCCCACACTTTCCTTGGCTTTCTTCTTGTTGCCAACACACCTGAAGAAACCCTTCTTGTTACTCTTGACATCTCTTGCTAGCTGCAGCTCCAGGTGCGATTTGGCCCTCCTGATATCTTTCCTACATGCCCGAGCAATATTTTTATACTCTTCCCTGGTCATATGTCCAACCTTCCACTTCTTGTAAGCTTCTTTTTTATGGGCATTGTCAGAGCCCAAATGCTCCACTAGATGCATTATTATTGTTCAATGCAGTCCAATAAACTAGTCCAATAAAGGATATTACCTCACCCACCTTGACTCTCTATTATTCTATTCAGTCTTGCACTGCCAGGAATAGCATGCTCTTCCTTGCCCCCAACACTCTCTCTAAAGAAATATTATTTGTATGAAAGTCACAGGTAGAAAAATCCCATGGGTAGAGGGATTACCATGGAAAGCAGCCAAGTTAGCACATATTTGTTGTGATTTGTTTTAGGTGGGTTCCATTGTTTGAATTTGCTATAGTTAGAGGTCAAGGTCAGAGGATTACAACTTAATTTTACGTTTTGATCTAAAAAATGGTATGATTTGTCATTACTCTTGGAAAAGAGTTTGTGGACTTCTTTCTGCTCCGATGGCGTTCCTTTGGAGATTTCAGTGAACTTCAGCAGGAATAGGTTTGGGCTGTGTGTGTACATGTAGAGGTGTGTGTGTATTTCAAAATAAGAGATATAAATAAGAAACATCATCTGTTTTCTTCCCTTCATTCAGAAAATAAAGAAAAATTGTTTGAAGCAGGTAAGATTTCCAATGTCCTTACTTTACTCTTTATTCAGGGTCAAGTCTCACTTGGTTGCACTGACACCAAACATATGAAATTGTTTGTCTATTTCATGAACCAGTTGCAGAGAGCTGCTACTGCAAGAGAATAGGAAGTTCTAAATGTGTGTTGCACTTCTCACAGAGTTAATGCTAATGGCATCAGGAATGCTGCCTGTGTTGTCAGTTTTCAAATGATTTTGCAGTTTTATGTTAGTAATTGCACACAGAAGGGTTAGATGTCTTTGTTAGCATAACCAAAACTTGGCAGGGCACTAACATGGTCTCCTGTGGAACAGAGTATTCTGATGGCCATGGGGAAATTCCAGTCTGTGTTGAGAGTTGGCAGGATTGGGCAGGTTTTGTATAACGTTCTGTTCCCCCTTCTTTCCTGCAGTTTCTTCATCCAAAGATCATCATGACTAAAGCCCCAATTTTGGCAAAGCACTTAAGCACATGCATAAGTGCCATTACCTTTAATGCTACCCAAGCACACGATAAAGTTAAGCATGTGCTTAAATGCCTTGCTGGATTGGGACATAAAACTTCATACTAATGCAGGCCCCTATCCTATGAGAGGAGTCCTACAGAAGTTAGTGTCTGTCAAGGTTCCTTCTCCATTCTGAACTCTAGGGTACAGTTGTGGGGACCTGCATGAAAACCTCCTAAGCTTACTTTTACCAGCTTAGGTTAAAACTTCCCCAAGGGACAAACTATTCTACCTTTTGCCCTTGGACTTCCACTGCCACCACCAAACATCTGGGTTTATTTTTGAGAAAGCGTTGTTTGGAAACATCTTTCCCCCCAAAATCCTCACCAAAACCTTGCACCCCCCTGCCTGGGGAAGGCTTGAAAAAAATCCTCACCAATTTGCATAGGTGACCACAGACCCAAACCCTTGGATCTTAAGAACAATGAAAAAAGCATTCAATTTCTTACAAGAAGAATTTTAATATAAGAAAAGGTAAAAAGAATCACCTCTGTAAAATCAGGATGGTAAATACCTTACAGGGTAATTAGATTCAAAACCTAGAGAATCCCTCTAGGCAAAATCTTAAGTTACAAAAAGACACAAAGACAAGAATATTCATTCTATTCAGCACAGTCTAATTTCTCAGCCATTTAAAGAAATCATAATCTAACGCATATCTAGCTAGATTACTTACTAAGTTCTAAGATTCCATTCCTGTTTTGTCCCCGGCAAACACATGACACAGACAGACCCTTTGTTTCTCCCTCCCTCCAGTTTTGAAAGTATCTTGTCTCCTCATTGGTCATTGTGGTCAGGTGCCAGAGAGGTTATTTTAGTTTCTTAACCCTTTACAGGTGCAAGGGTTTTTCCTCTGGCCAGGAGGGATTTTAAAGGTGTTTACCCTTCCCTTTATATTTATGACAGTGTCACTATTCAAAGTGCCTAGAATTAGGCACATATGAAAATCTGTGCAGAATTGGGGCCATAGGGTTAAATTCTGCTCTCACATACATCCCTGTAATCTTGTTTATTCCAGTGAGCGTCTAAATGGAAAAAGAAAAGGAGTACTTGTGGCACCTTAGAGACTAACAAATTTATTAGAGCATAAGCTTTCGTGAGCTACAGCTCACTTCATCGGAATGCATCCGATGAAGTGAGCTGTAGCTCACGAAAGCTTATGCTCTAATAAATTTGTTAGTCTCTAAGGTGCCACAAGTACTCCTTTTCTTTTTGCGAATACAGACTAACACGGCTGCTACTCTGAAACGTCTAAATGGAGTAATCAGACAAAATTTGGCCTGTTGTCTGCTATATAGCACAGCCTAAGTTTGTCATTGGTAACCCTTCTATGTCCCAGATGAGAATCTCCAGTGTGGCTGTGTTTTAGCCCCTATAAAATAGTTCCCTTTCTGTTTTAAGATCCAGCAATATTTCAGGTTAAATGTGCTGTGAAGAAAAGATTGAGGTTATTAGATTGTGACTGAGAGAGGCCCAAAGTGGGCGATGCATTAGGAAACCAGAGAATTCACATATATTATTCTTTACTCATTCTTTCACTGCCTTTCTTTCAGAAATGAAAAAGTACAGCTCTCAATTAGGTATGAATATCATTTTCCATATATTTAATAAATACAATAATTCATAGTATAATCCATAATTATTGTTAAGAATTTTGTACATCAAAGTCAAGTATCAGTTGCTAGCAAAGACCCATTCTAAGCAGAAGTGGGCCCAGAGATTAACAGAGACACAGATAGAAACTAAGTCAGATGTGTCTTCGCATTCCATATGACATTTCCTGTAATTCTCTCCAGTGAAACACAGCTGATGAAGTCTCGACATGTGTCAGACATGCTCTGGGACTTTGTCTCGTGGTGCCTGACCCCATACAGCTAGAACCAATGTGAGTTTTGAGAGTGACCTTAGTGGGAGCAGGAGAAAACTCTTGGGGCCAAATTTTTAAAGGAATTTAGGTACCTAGGGATACAGATAGGGCCAGATCAGGAGTCTGATTGATGAGCATGGCAACCAGTTACAGGGAAACCAGCATCCACAGATAATAAAGACAACATTTTATTGCAGCAGAGATAGATGTAAAATCAAAGATGGGGAAAGGACAGGAATCAGGAAAAAAAGGGAAAGGCAGTGGAATCAGGGATAACAATAAATGACTGCCCAACCAATCATACAGCAAAAGCTGAACACTTCTTCCCTTAAGTACAAACAGAGCAATAATAACAGGAATGTCCCCCTCCCATCTCTCCCCAGAGTCTCCCCACGGTCTGGCTGGTGGCGTGGCAGAATGATAGGAAGGGCTGGTGGCCTTTATGGGAAACTCATAGTTCTTCCTTCTGGGTGGAATGGGCTGCTGGCCATGGTGTGAGGCTGCTGTCTCCTACTGGGCTTGGCTGGCACTGTCCTCAGAGGTACAGTGGAGTCTTGACGCTCAGCGTCTCCTTGTGGATCCGTGTGCTCCATGTTGGACTCCAGGACTTGGCTGAGAGAAGCACAATATTCTTTTCCCTTCTGGTTCTGGGATCAACTCTAAGACTGCTTCCTCTCTGGCCTGTGTAACACAACTCCCTGCAGCCAGCTCTCCCACAAACATATCTCTGTCCTGATTCATGTCATGTCCAGTGCACATGTCCTGGTGGCTAAAGCCAGTGCAGGCTATCTGGGACCCGCAGCTGGTGGCCATGCTTATAAGTCATGTTCCTGCTCCTGTCTAGTCCCCACAGGTTGATTGTGTCTCTCAAGCACAGACTAGGCAGACAGTCTGAGCTCCCCCAACATCTGTTCTGCTGCCTGGGAAACTGCTGGAAGTTGATTTTCTCAAGCCCCCAAACTGTCAAGGGAGCTGCTGAGGGCTTGAGAAAAAGAGTGATGAAAGTCTGAGAGAAGCAGATAGAGCTAGGTATGGCCAAACCCATAGCGAGCACAAGCACTGAATGAAAATATTAGGCTCACTCACTTAATATGGCTGAGCCATACTGTGACAATCAGCGACCAAAGATCCCAGGGAGAAAACAGAGGGTCTGAATCTTTAAAGAATAAGTAATTGAATTAACCGATTGAATACAATATTACTGTACTCTAAAAGTGTGTTGAGCGAGCTCTTTTATGAATGTAGGTGACACACTGATGATTACTATCATGGTGAAACATTTGTATTAACCCTAGGTGAGGAATTATGGATATTCACTGATATTTTACTCTGAAATCTGTGAGCAAACAAAGAGAGAAATAGGTTTTCTCCCAGACAGGAGAGAAGGCAGCTATCTACCTGTCTCCAGTGAAATTAAGCAGTATGGAATCAAAACAATGGAATCCCTGATTTATGTATGAATCAGCAGGAGGCTGCAAAGTCCACAGGAAGGGAAGACCAGGAGGAAGCCTTCCTGACTCTTGAAACAGAGAAAATGAAATTTAGGGTAATATCAGAAACTGAAAAAAGACATTAGGATTATCCATTATTTGGGGGACTAAAGGGGCCAGCTCTTTTGAAATCACAGAATGATGTGTCATAGAATCATAGAATCATAGAATATCAGGGTTGGAAGGGACCCCAGAAGGTCATCTAGTCCAACCCCCTGCTCAAAGCAGGACCAAGTCCCAGTTAAATCATCCTAGCCAGGGCTTTGTCAAGCCTGACCTTAAAAACCTCTAGGGAAGGAGATTCTACCACCTCCCTAGGTAGGTAGGTGTCCTTCAGCCATGGCAGTTGAAGTATCTGGGAGCTGTCAGTGAGAAACCTGCCTAGGCAAACATTGTAACTGACTAAAATTAAGTTTCAGTCCTAGAAGCATATTTTTACTTTTGTTTTTAACCATTTCTATCCCCATTCCTTCAACTTGGTATCACTTATGTCTAGGTTCTATTGGTAATAAACTTGTTTTACTTTTAGAAAACCAGCTCAGTGCTGTACATTAAACCAAAGGGTAAAATCCTTAGCTAATCTATCAGGCTGGTGTGTGTTCTGTTGCTACAGAGGCAGTGAACTAGAGAACTTAGATGAGAGGCCAGTGAGAAGGACTGGACACTGCAAGGGAAATGGGTCTGGGGAGACTCGGAACTGGAAGGGCTGTTGGGGGTCACTCGACAAGGAATAATCAGGCTGGTGGAAGCCAGGGTGACATCATTATGCTGTGATCAGGCTGTCAGGACTCAGAGCCAAAGCTTCACAGAACAGAAGCACCCAGGGTTGCAGGGCAGGCAGAGGCACAACCTGGTTTTGGTCTGGGTGAACCCCCTAAGTGCCGCATGTGCTATTTATGAAGTTAATACATTGATTAGTCATATTGAAATATTTTTCACATTCTATAGGGCAAAAATACAGGTGTTGATTGATAATGTTTGTATTTTCACAGATGAGCTGCAGAGACAAAATGGTGAGTTTACACTGACTTCTAAGCAGTAGCACTCAACAGTAGTGTATGTCCTGTGTTTATAAGACCCAACAACAGTCCTTCAATAATACTTTATACAGCAGCAGGCTGCAAACTATCAGTTCTGAGCAGTGTCTTTCTTCCTTTCTGTAGTCCAAATACAGAATTATTCAGTCTAATAAGGTAAAATTCCTTGGAATCTGAGAAATATACCTGTGTAAAAGCTAAGCAGGAACGGAGTAAGGACCAGCTTTACACTGAAAGTGAAGTCCAGTTCAAGGTCTCTGCTTTAATAGACAAAGCTTTTGGTGGTATCAGCCTTGCTTATATGAGAAATGCTTCTCCCTCTGTACTGTAACCTCAACCAACAGCTCTACTCCACTGTAAGAAAGAAAATGTTACATAATACAGTGAGGCATATCAGAGCAGGAGAAGAACATGAACCTTCACAGGAGCTGGACTTAGGCCATTACACTGGTCCACTACTTGAGTGTCACCTTCAGTGGACTGTGCATATGGACAGTCACTGAAAGGAGAAAGGGAAGTTAATTACCCGTGCAGCAGCTGGAGTTTGTTGAGATGTGCTGTCTTTGGACACATTCCACGACCTACCTTCCATCTCCTCTACCCTGGAGGCCTTTTACCTGCCAGGATTCCACAGTAGAGAGGAAACTGAATAGGAATTAGCAAACTCCACCTTTTTTATGCACTTGACATGGGGCATGAAGAGGCTCAAGCCACATGCTCAGGCATACAGGAACTGCCAGCCAAATGATTCCAATGTGGAGTATATGGGTGGAATAGCACCATTCGTGGAATGTGCATATGGACAGAACATCTCTGACAGGTTTCAGAGTAGCAGCCGTGTTAGTCTGTATTCGCAAAAAGAAAAGAAGTACTTGTGGCACCTTAGAGACTAACAAATTTATTAGAGCATAAGCTTTCGTGAGCTACAGCCCAGGTAAGTAACTTCCCTTTTTCTGTTATCTATCTGATAATGTAGTGAAAGCTCCGCAACAGAAAAGAAGTTACATATTTTGCATGGTTGAAGAAAAAAACATTTTTGTGCCTTTTCCATTGCACTTCAGAATGAAATAATGAGGATTAGAGTCACAAATGTACTTAGGCATTGCAATCCTGAGAGAGAAACCCCTGCATGCCTCATGATACCAACAGCCCAGAGTTTAGGGGTATGGGGCAATCAGGTTTCAATCCCCAGCTCTATGTGATTTGGAGCAGGGACTTGACTCCAGGTGTTTTGCTTCCCAGCTGAATGCCCTAACCGCTGGGTATATTGGGTATTCTGGGACAAACAGACCTCATCTCTTTTATGCAGACCTGAGCCTGTTGGACAGATCTAACCAACACTATGAGCTCAGGCCTCCTGGCAAGACAGACAGGGAGATGCCTAACTTGTGAATACCACTTTGCAGCCACTGGGGCTTACACATCAGTGGGGGCTCCAAGCTGCTCATTAGCTGTGGAGCACATCAGGATTTAGTTGGCTTTGTGCCTGCTTACTGGAGAAACTTAGACACCATGGGAACTTTCGTCGCTTAACAGGTTAAGTGGCAGTTAAGGTTTGGGTTTGAGAATATCAGTGATGCCTCAGAGCTGGACTTAGTCACCTAAATAGGCACTGAGATTCCTAAGTACTTCTCAAAAAGAAAAGGAGTACCGGTGGCACCTTAGAGACTAACAAATTTATTAGAGCATAAGCTTTCGTGAGCTACAGCTCACTTCATCGGATGCATTTGGTGGAAAAAACAGAGGAGAGATTTATATACACACACACAGAGAACATGAAACAATGGGTTTATCCTACACACTGTAAGGAGAGTGATCACTTAAGATAAGCCATCACCAGCAGCAGGGGGGGGAAAGGAGGAAAACCTTTCATGGTGACAAGCAAGGTAGGCTAATTCCAGCAGTTAACAAGAATATCAGAGGAACAGTGGGGGGTGGGGTGGGAGGGAGAAATACCAGGGGGAAATAGTTTTACTTTGTGTAATGACTCATCCATTCCCAGTCTCTATTCAAGCCTAAGTTAATTGTATCCAGTTTGCAAATTAATTCCAATTCAGCAGTCTCTCGTTGGAGTCTGTTTTTGAAGCTTTTTTGTTGAAGTATAGCCACTCTAAGATCTGTGATCGAGTGACCAGAGAGATTGAAGTGTTCTCCAACTGGTTTTTGAATGTTATAATTCTTGACGTCTGATTTATGTCCATTCATTCTTTTACGTAGAGACTGTCCAGTTTGGCCAATGTACATGGCAGAGGGGCATTGCTGGCACATGATGGCATATATCACATTGGTAGATGCGCAGGTGAACGAGCCTCTGATAGTGTGGCTGATGTGATTAGGCCCTATGATGGTATCCCCTGAATAGATATGTGGACAGAGTTGGCAACGGGCTTTGTTGCAAGGATAGGTTCCTGGGTTAGTGGTTCTGTTGTGTGGTGTGTGGTTGCTGGTGAGTATTTGCTTCAGATTGGGGGGCTGTCTGTAAGCAAGGACTGGTCTGTCTCCCAAGATCTGTGAGAGTGATGGCTCGTCCTTCAGGATAGGTTGTAGATCCTTGATGATGCGTTGGAACAACCTATCCTGAAGGACGAGCCATCACTCTCACAGATCTTGGGAGACAGACCAGTCCTTGCTTACAGACAGCCCCCCAATCTGAAGCAAATACTCACCAGCAACCACACACCACACAACAGAACCACTAACCCAGGAACCTATCCTTGCAACAAAGCCCGTTGCCAACTCTGTCCACATATCTATTCAGGGGATACCATCATAGGGCCTAATCACATCAGCCACACTATCAGAGGCTCGTTCACCTGCGCATCTACCAATGTGATATATGCCATCATGTGCCAGCAATGCCCCTCTGCCATGTACATTGGCCAAACTGGACAGTCTCTACGTAAAAGAATGAATGGACATAAATCAGACGTCAAGAATTATAACATTCAAAAACCAGTTGGAGAACACTTCAATCTCTCTGGTCACTCGATCACAGATCTTAGAGTGGCTATACTTCAACAAAAAAGCTTCAAAAACAGACTCCAACGAGAGACTGCTGAATTGGAATTAATTTGCAAACTGGATACAATTAACTTAGGCTTGAATAGAGACTGGGAATGGATGAGTCATTACACAAAGTAAAACTATTTCCCCCTGGTATTTCTCCCTCCCACCCCACCCCCCACTGTTCCTCTGATATTCTTGTTAACTGCTGGAATTAGCCTACCTTGCTTGTCACCATGAAAGGTTTTCCTCCTTTCCCCCCCCTGCTGCTGGTGATGGCTTATCTTAAGTGATCACTCTCCTTACAGTGTGTAGGATAAACCCATTGTTTCATGTTCTCTGTGTGTGTGTATATAAATCTCTCCTCTGTTTTTTCCACCAAATGCATCCGATGAAGTGAGCTGTAGCTCACGAAAGCTTATGCTCTAATAAATTTGTTAGTCTCTAAGGTGCCACCAGTACTCCTTTTCTTTTTGCGAATACAGACTAACACGGCTGCTACTCTGAAACCTCTAAGTACTTCTGTGAATCTTGTGCCAAGTACTTAATTCAGAGTCCATTGAAGTGCAAGGAAAGTCTCTCATTGACTTCAGTGGGTTTGGATCTGGCCCTAGGCCTGCATTGACTTTGTATCACTGTCACATGTATGAGGGGGAAGTTTCCTTTGTTCCTTGAGGCCTCTTTCTTCTGGGACAGAGTCACATGTGCAAATGCTTGTGCCTTTTTCACAGGACAGAGCCGAAGGGAAAACGTTAGGAGACACTACTAGAAGAAGAAGGAGAAGAAGAAGAAGAAGAAGAAGAAGAAGAAGGTTACTCTCCCTGTGCATTAACTGAGGTTCCTCGAGATGTGTGTACCTATGGGCACTCCACTTCCTACCCTCCTCCCTTCTGTTTAGGAGTTCAGACATGGACTCTGCTGTAGAGAAGGAACTGAAGGTGGTTGGACCACATAGCACTATACAGCTGCCACTTATGGTGCGATACAGGGGGAATGTACATGCAGTCTAATGGTCATGGCTACCAAAAATCTCTGATCCTAGACATGATACTCAAGCACACCAAAAGTGGAGCTCCCATAGGGACACACATCTCAAAGAACATCAGTTACTGCACAAGGGGAGTAACCTCCTCTTTTGAGAATGTTCTATGGCCTGTGTTATACAGGAGGTCAGACTAGATCATCACAGTGATCCCTTCTGGACTTAGAATCTATGAACCTATCATGCACATTGTCTCCCCTTCACAGCCAGAGATATTCCCCACCAAAGACAATATAGTTTTCAGTATTTTAGCTATTAACTCACTTACTTCTTGTATCTATCATGACTAAAGCTTATGTCATTTTCATTAAACATTTGTTTTTCAGAAAACTTGGAGCAGAGAATAAGTAAATTTATATCATTTTCTTCCTATGTGTTTTACCAATATTCAGGAATGGGGACAAGAATGATTTATTATTAGACCTCACCCCTCTCTCCTGTCCTTGATGGAGCTCTTTATTTGGGTTGCTTTGCTGAATTTTTAAATAGACTCCCCCAGTGAAGTTTTGTATTCTCCAAGAACCATAACCCTACTGCAAAGAGACAGAGTATCAAAGGAGACGTACACACTGAAAGGATTCTGCTTTGAAACTGAAACTGAATTGCAGGTCATGATGTAAATGGTGTCACTGCCTCTTTTGGTAGCAGATGCCATGTTAGTGGAGCAGCATCTTGTGTCATATTCCCCTCTTCTGCTAATTAGTTGTGGCATGAAGGCTCTGTGCCCCTCACTAGCTGTGGCCAATATTTATGCTACTCAGGAAAGAAAGGATCTTATTCCCCCTCTTCAATTAGTAGCTAAATGGACATGGACTAAACTCTTTTCTTCTTCTCACCATTTTTCCCTTGCAGAGCAACACCAAGAGGAAACAGGTTACTTTGCCTAGTTCACTGAATCGTTACAGTCCAAAGACCAAAACCAGTGGCCCCTGCATGAGTTCCAATGGCTCCAACAGCAGCAGGAATTTTATTACATGCATGGTCATGGATGGGGGAAGACAAGGGGCCATATATGGGACTCCAGAGGCCTGGACCTTCCCAGAGCTGACAACTTATGGACTCTTTGCACAGAAGAGGGAGAGAGGCTCAAGGACAGTCAAGGATGAGAGTGAACACTTCCATGAGCTCCAGGAACTGAACCTGTAGAACAAAGCTCTGGATGGGAATGCAGCAGGACAGAGTTGCTAAAGCTGTAGTAGCTGAGACCATGCAGACACTCCACTTCCTGCCTCAGGGATGGGGCTGGAATAGACTTCCCAAAACAGTTTCACTCAAACTGGGAAATCAAATCAAAGCGCCCAGAGGAGGCTCTTTGACAATCTTCCTGTAAGGCAAGTGGTGATAGTCACACAGGAATGTTGCTAGAACACAAAATAGAACCGAGATATTCTGGCTTCCGGTCCAGTATACTCAGTAGTAGGCCAAGGGATTCTCAGAAACTTTCCATGGGAGTGTGTCTATATAAAAATATTGGGGGTGGGGGGAAAAGAAACAAAACATTTCAGTAAAGTCAAAACATATTATTTCAACTGTATTAAAATGGAACATTCTGATTTTTTTTTCAAAATGACTTTTTCTTTATTTTTTGTGACCATGACCCCCACTGACACCTATGCTCCACCAGAGTCCAGACAAAGTCAGTTAAAAGGGGAAGATTTGTGAGAGAGAACATGAATCTGCATGGGAGCTGAACTCGGATTACAGAACACAACACTGCACAAAATCAGAATGACCTCAAACTCTCAGGATTCCCAGTTCCATGCAAAACCCACCTCTTTGATTCTGCTTTTCCCAATCACTCCCAAGACCTGCATATTTAGGGTGATTTATCTGATAATGTCACAGAGGCTTTTGCAGAGAAAATATAGTACATTTTTAGCTGGCTTGAAAAATAACCATATTGATGTCATTGCAACATTTCTTGTTCAGAAGTCCAGCCAAAAGACATCAGTAATTCTGCACTGACTTTGTGTTAGTTACGCTCAGATACATGAGGGAAATGTTCCTTATTCATGTAACATGTGCAGTCTCTGTGCCTCTTTCACAGAACAAATCCAAGGAGACATTGTTAAGGTTCCATTCAATCACACTATTATGTGGGAGCAACGTAGGGGTGGGGTCAGAAAAACCTTAGCATCACTTAGTCCAAGTCTTAACCTTTCCTTCAGTGGATTCAGTGGAAACACTTCCATTGATTACACTGGGAGTAGGATTGGGCCCCCAATTTGACAGCAATAGAGTACATATTGAAAAGTGTCCTTTTTGTTTTTCTTGGCAGAGAAAAGGAGGATAATGGTAAATAGACTTTGAGTTCTGCAGATTAGAGGGTGAAGGGTCAGTCATTTCCCCATTGAGGGAAGTGGAGGAGGCAGTTTCATTAACTGCTGATGGGTCAGGACCTTTCTACTTTTGCACGTGCGGGTGGCAGGTATGCTTTGGGAATTCAGACTGGGGAGAATGTGGGTATTTTTCACTAGCGAGTTGTCTCTCTGCTTGGTCAGGATTGAAATGTCAGTTTGGGGCTGTTGAAAGGAACGAAATATTCATCATCTAATTTTCAACAAAAACAAAGACAAAACAGGTGACACATGGAGATGTGTCTTTTGCAAACAATGTCTGGACGACGAAGGCGAGCTTCCTTTGATTTCTGAGATGATCACACAGAGTGGGGTTTTATCAGGGAAATATTTAGCAGCTAGTTCTAGATTGCACCAAGCAAACCTCTGTAAGTCTTATACAACTCTGTGGGGTTTAATACCTTGTCCTAAGGGTGAACTCTTGATAGTGAAAGTCCTGAGCATTCCCTTGTACGGGAAACTTCTGCTGGGAACTTCAGGGACCTTTCATTGGAACTTCCACTGACAAGGGGGGTTTCTCCCCTCATACAACAGAGTGCAGAGTGCCCCCACATGGTTGTGTGGTTGTGTGGAACCTTAACAATGTCTCATTGGATGTGTTCAGTGAAAGAGGCACACAACCATTTTGGGGGCAGCTTAGAAGTGTCAGAAAAAATCTAGCAGTCCTTAATCCAATATTTGATGCTTTCTTCAGTGAATTCAGTGGCAGGACATTTATTGACTATCCTACAAGCAGGATTGGACATATATTGAAAAAAATGTCCTGTTTGTTTTTCTTTGCAGATAAACTCAAGGAGGAAAAGGGTAAGTTTGCTCTGACTTGTGCAGTTTGGAGGGGGAAGGGTCAGTCATTTTCCCATTGAGGGACATGGAAGAGGCCATTTTTTTAACTGTTGAGGAGTCAGGATCTTTCTGTTTTTATGGTGAATAGGAGGTGGATGAATTTTGCAGTTGGGACTCAGAGGAATTGAGTCAAAACAATGGCAGGAAAGCAATGGTGAGTTTGATTTCTGAGACAATAGCACAGAGAGGGACATGTTCAGTAGCTAGTTCTAGATTACACCAAGCAACCCTCTGTGAATCTTAAAAAACTCTGTGAGGTTTAATACCTCCTCCCAAGGAGAACTCCCTCTGCTGGGAGCTCCAGGATCCTGTGTCTTGGATGTTTTCCCAGAAACCTCCTCTCCGCTGTGAAGTTTATTGCTTCACAGAGTGTGAAACACCCTGAAATTTCTGCAGAGTCAAAGACTGCTGCAAAATGAATGCTTATAGTCAATTTTCACAATGGAGAGAGATAAATAATGGGGTTTACCAAGGGACCTGCTAATGATCTGGAAATAAGAATGAACACTTAAGTGGCAAAATTTGGAGATGATACAAAATTATTCAAAATTATTAAAAGTTACAAAGAAATCTCACAGAATGGGGGGCTAGGCAACAAAATGGCAGATGAAATTCATGGTTGGTAAATGGAAACTAATGTACATTGGAAAAATAATCCCAGCTGTGTATATATATATATATATATATATATATATATATATATATATATATATATATATAATGATGGGTTCTACATTAGCTATTACAACTCAACAGAGAGCCAATCATGTCTCTTACATGTTCCAGTGAGCGTCAGCCAAACTAAACCCCTCCACGCTATGTTTTTCTCCCTCACAAAAGAGGAGGGTTCAGCTGACTACCGTGCTGTGGCCTTTCATCAGGATGTCACAAAGCCCTTTAGCTGGTCCTGGGATCCATACAGCTGGAAATACTGGAGGGACTGGTTTGGGGGAAGTGGGGATAATGCACATTGCTCCTCTTCTTGCCCCCACTGATTGCACACACAGGGCATTACAGCTCGATGGAATCTTTAACTATTAGTTACCTTCCTGTCCTGCCCTCTAACTATGAAAGTCTCCATCACTATCACTGCATATTTGTTTCTTTTTCAGAAAACCTAGAGAACACAATAGGTAAGTCTGTGTCTTATTTCTTTTATGTATAGTGTGGTCAATACAAATAAATCTTGTATAGTGGAAAGTGGAAGAATTTATTGTTGAACTTTCTGCTCTCTCCTGCCTTTCATCATCCCCCTTTCCTGGCTTGAGAAGAGCATCTCTGAATATTTACTAGATCTGAGGACAGTTGCTTTAATATACTGGCATTTTTTAAATTAACTCCCCCAGTGCTACACGGTATCCTCCAGGAAATGTTACTCTCCAGAAAACAGATATTGTATGAAAGAAAAGGAGTACTTGTGGCACCTTAGAGACTAACAAATTTATTTGAGCATAAGCTTTCGTGAGCTACAGCTCACTTCATCGGATGCATTCAGTGGAAAATACAGTGGGGAGATTTATATACATAAACAGAGAACATGAAACAATGGGTATTACCATACACACTGTAAGGAGAGTGATCACTTAAGATGAACTATTACCAGCAGGTAGGGAGGGTGGGGGGAAGGAAGAAAACCTTTTGTGGTGATAATCAAGGTGGGCCATTTCCAGCAGTTGACAAGAACCTCTGAGGAACAGTGGGGGTGGGGGAGGGAAATAACATTTTACTTTGTGTAATGACCCATCCACTCCCAGTCTCTATTCAAGCCTAAGTTAATTGTATCCAGTTTGCAAATTAATTCCAATTCAGCAGTCTCTTGTTGGAGTCTGTTTCTGAAGTTTTTTTGTTGAAGAATAGCCACTCTCAGGTCTGTAATTGAGTGACCAGAGAGATTGAAGTGTTCTCCAACTGGTTTTTGAATGTTATAATTCTTGATGTCTCATTTGTGTCCATTTATTCTTTTACATAGAGACTGTCCAGTTTGACCAATGGCAGAGGAGCATTGCTGGCACATGATGGCATATATCACATTGGTAGATGTTTTTTTTTTTCCACCAAATGCATCCGATGAAGTGAGCTGTAGCTCACGAAAGCTTATGCTCTAATAAATTTGTTAGTCTCTAAGGTGCCACAAGTACTCCTTTTCTTATTGGTAGATGTGCAGGTGAACGAGCCTCTGATAGTGTGGCTGATGTGATTAGGCTCTATGATGGTGTCCCCTGAATAGATATGTGGATAGAGTTGTCAATGGGCTTTGTTGCAAGGATAGGTTCCTGGTTTAGTGGTTCTGTTGTGTGGTGTGTGGTTGCTGGTGAGTATTTGCTTCAGGTTAGGGGCTGTCTGTAATCAAGGACTAGCCTGTCTCCCAAGATCTGTGAGAGTGATGGGGCGTCCTTCAGGATAGGTTGTAGATCCTTGATGATGCGTTGGAGAGGTTTTAGTTGGGGGCTGAAGGTGATGACTAGTGGCATTCTGTTATTTTCTTTGTTAATAGTGACTATGAAAGTTCTTGCCAAAATCGTTTAGAAAAACGTTGGGATCTAATCTCTTCTAGTCTTCTATGCAGGGGGATGGGCATGTGACTAGCTCTATAGAATGAATAGCTGGTGAAGGATCTTTGCTGCTCACTAACATGACTAATATTTGTGCTATTCAAGAGATAAAGGATCCCATTCACACCCTATAATTTCTAATACGTAGAAATACTTAAATTATTTTTCTCCCTCTTTTTTCCCCCCATGATTCATTTTCAGACAAAATCCAAGAGCAAAAAGTTGAGTTTACTGAATAACTATCCAGTCAAAGGCCAAGCCCTCAGCCCCTTTATAGGCTCTGACACTACCAAGTGCAGCAGTAATGTTATTATTAGCACTTCACAGGCAGTCGGGGAAGCAGTGGGAGCATGCCAGGGGAATTCTTTTGCATCACAGAGCTGAGATCTTGCCAACTATCTTTAAGTCAGTGGAGTGGGGAGAGATTCAAGGGCTGTTTGGGATGAGCCTGAGTTCATCTGCAAGTTCTATGAACAGAGAATATCTGCTCCATCACAACGCTCTGGATGTGGAGTGCAGCAGGACAGGGCTGCTAGAGCTGTGCCTGGGCTGTAATAGCTGAGGCCATCCAAACACTCCACACCACACCTCAGAGACAGGGAAAAATAGGAGATCCTTGGAAAATAGAGCATCCAGAGGAGATCCTGGAAAGTTCTTCTCAGTACCTGGGTTTACAAAGGATTGTTGGGTACTGAACCCTTTTCAGACTCTGGCCATGTGTCCCTGTGGCTGCTGCTGGGTTTGGACATTTTAGAAAATGGGCCTCAGTTGCTGGTGCTGAGCATTTAAAAATCTTATGCTGAATTCTACGGAAAACCTGGCCTTTAATATTTCTGTCTCCCACCGCCATCCCCCACATCTAGGCTGTAATTCTGTTAGGTTTTATTAACATCCTCCTCTCTCCCATGTTAATTTTTGGCAACTCTGGGCCAGATCATCACCTACCATGGAGGAAAAACAGCTTCTCGGAGCTCCAGCATCCTCTCAATTGGGTGTTTCCTCTGCATCCTGTGGCCAAGGGGAGGGTGTCTGAACTCTGAGAGGAAATGGGGACCAGCATGGACTCACTGCAGAGTCCTAGAGTATGTCAGAAATAAAAAGAGCCTGTGCATTGGGTCCTGCTTTCTTTGGCATCAATAGAAGTTTGTCATTAACTTCTTGGGGAGCAGGATCTTAGTCCAATATTTGTGTGTGTCTTAAAGACAAAAATGAACTACACATTTAATCAGTGAAAATTATTCTTTCTTTCTTGTCCTCATTTACAAAGGAAAGAAGGGTTTCCTGAAGCAGGTAAGATTTCTTGTCTTCTTCCATCAACCATGGTCAAATCTCTGACAGAGTGGCTGTGCCTGCTCTTGAAGATAGTTGGGTGATTCCCAGGTTATGTAGACATACTCATGCTAGCTCCTAGCCAGCTGGGATGCTCAAAAAAGTTCTGTAGCTGGAGTAGCACAGGCAATGGGTACAGCTGCATAGTCTAGTCTCCACAAGTACAAACCCACCTGGACCATCCGGGTACATATTCACGGTTTCTAACCCATGCCTCCCTCACTGCTGCCCATGCTACTTCAGCTATATCCAAAGCTTCAGGAATGGACGTAGCTCATCTGAAGGTGTGGCTGGCTGGTTCTTGTGCAAGTTGCAAAAAGCTGCCACTACAGGGAAATTTGAAACATAAATTGTGTTTTACTCGGTCAGCTCAGTTAATCCTCAGGTATTCAGAAATGTAGCCTGTGCTGTCAAGTTTTTGTCAGAAGATTTTGAAGTGTTACATTGCACACATGCATGGATTATAGGGACTGTAAGAAGTGGGAGGTAATCTGTGAAGTAGGGGTGAGAGCAGCAGAGACAGCAGGCTATGATCAAATACACAGTTAGATAAATATTAGAGTAAAATATTAGGCTCACTGAATATGAACCATAATGAATACAGCTAAGTCATGCTATTCATGATGTTAGTAAGTCAGGTATCCAACTGTAAAGTCCATTTTCACATTCTAAAGAGAAAAACTGCAAGTGGTGACTAATAAATTTTATTCTTTCGCAGAGCAACTGCAGAGAGAAATTGATGAGTTGGCATGGATTTCTAATCAGTATCACCCTGTTTTTATTTCTTGGAAGTATGTTGTATATCCTGTATTTGTAAACCTCAGTACCACTCCCGAAATTATGCATTCTACATTAGCAGGCTCCAAACTGTCAGTTCTGTGATGTACCTTTGTTTGCTTATGTAATCCCATTGAAACTGATGTGCCAAATACATAGTGTGACAAAGCTCCGAGCCTACATTGGTGACCTCTCTTTCTTAGTTTAGCGGCAAAGGTCACAGCTTACTGAGCTACTTTCATCACAGGCCAGTATGGGAGGTGGGAAGGTGGAATACCCACAGTCTCTGTTGCTCCTTAGAGCTCACTAGGCACAGTTCCTCCTCCTGCCTGGATCGAGGTCTGCTTCTCCTCTCAAGGAGATCTCTGTAGAGTGTGTGTGTGGGGGGGGGGGACCCAGGCCCATCATCTACTCCAGGTTCCAGCCCAGGGACCCTAATGGTAGCAGCTGTTGGTGGCTTCACCTTCACCACTAGAGCTGTTTTGATTCCCTGGGCCACTGCCCCGTGGTCCCCTTTTCCTAGCTTCACCCTTACCTCAGGATTCAGCAACGCTTCTTCTCCTCTAGCTCATTTCACCTGAGCTCTCTTGAGAGAACTGGAAGGAGAGCTTTTAAGCAGTATGAGTAGGACCTTGATTAGTTCCAGCTGTCTCCATTAGCCTAACAGCCTTAACTGACCCTTTGCTGATTAATTGGAGTCAGGTGCCTGCATTAGCCTAACAACCTTAACCGGTTTAATTGGCATCAGATGTTTTGATTGGCCTGGAGTAGCCTTTGTTTGGCTACCCAGGGAACAGGGACATGCTCATCCTAAGGCTTATATATTTGCCTTCCACTACTCTTTTATAGCCTTTCGGTCTGAGTCCGTCACAATAGTTTATTCAATCTGTAGCCTTGGACTCAAAGTCAAAGTAGGAACATAATAAAGACTTGCTTCCCGTTGAACATGGAGTCCAACTGAACACTTTAACATTAAAGCTTCCCGTAGGATCTGTGCTGTTAACTGGGAATTGCTTCCCTCCATCACTGGAAATTTTTGAAATCAAGATTGTATGTTTTTTTTCTAAAAGATCTGCTCTAATGCAAACATAAATTATTTGGGCAAAGTTCTCTGCTCCATGCTATAGATGATGACAGTGCTTCCTTCTGGCCTTAGACACTATGTTGCTTATTGTGTCACCTGCTCCCTCACAGCTATTCTACAATAAAGACAATACAGCTTTGAATATTTTAACTGTTTGGTCATATTATGGCAAAAGCTGCTGTCATTATCATTAAACATTTGTTTCTTTCTTAGGAGACTTGAAAAAGAGAATAAGTAAGTCTGTGTCCTTTTTCTGTGTGCTGCTCTACTGTTGTGTAGGTGTACTGTAGAATGAAAAGAAAAATCATTGATTTATCATTAGATCTCCTCCCTTTTTCCTGTTTAGGACAGAGCAGATTACTTGGCTTGTTTTGTCAACAGCATTTGTTGGTTGTGAGCACTGCTGCTCATACATGGTTGACATTTAAATAGACTCACCCACTATTGTTTTGTATTCTCCAAGAACCATAACACTCCTACAAAGAGACACAGTATGAAAGGCAATGTACAAATTGAAAGGACTCTGCATTAAAATGGAAATGGAATGTAGCTCATAATATAAATGGTATTAATGCTCATTTCATAGCAGATTCCATATTAGCAGAGCAGCATCGGGTGTTGTATTCACCTCTTTTGCTAATTAGTTGTTGCCATGAAGCTTCATCTTTAATTTATTAAAGCAAGAATAGAATCTTGTCTAAGGGGATAGGAATGGGACTAGCCCATGGATTAAATATCTAGCTCACTACCTGTGGCCAATACTTATGCTAATCAAGAAACAAAGAATCTCATTCGTCATCTTCTATTTGTAACTCCATGGACATGCACTGAACTGTTTTCTTCTCCTCCTCATTTTTCTTTTGCAGACAAACTGCAAGAGGAAATTGGTGAGTTTCTGTATCAGCAGTGCTGTACCTTTTTCCTTGGACCACACAAAACCCCTTCAGTAGTAATGAGTTGGCTAGACACTGGGCCAGAGCGCATGGGGATGATCTTAAGTAGGACTATGAAGGTTATATTAGCTTCGTATATGGCTGTGCTGCTGGAATACTGTGTCCGGGTCTGATGTCCCCAGTTGAAAAAGGAAGTTGATAAATTGGAGAGGTTTCAGTGAAGAAGCAGTAAAATGATTAAAGGATTAGAAAATATACTCTATAAGTAAGCACATAAGGAGCAAGTATTTGGCCTCAACCTACACTTTTACCCCAAATACCCTCCTCGTTCTTGAGCCAACCAATCCATCTTCCCTCGTTCTTCCCTAAACCTCATGGGAGCAAACAAGACTAAACAGTAAACACTCTGGACATCAGATGAGCATTAGCGTGCTTCCTTGAGAGAACCAGACCTTCAGATAGTCACCAACACTTTTTATTTCAACTTCAAAATGATCTAAACGTTCTTCAGTTTCCAAGCAGAGACTGTATAAGTGGATTTCTGGATGCATCCATTTTTTGCTATCAACAGGACTATATACAACCTCCACTGGGGATCCGATCCCACTCCACTAGGTTATTATCCATCTCAGTAGCTTTTCTCAACAAGGTACTAATCAAGGACATATGTAAAGTAGCCACCTGGGCATCTGCACATTTTTACAACACACCATATGATAGATCACAACTCAAGATCGGATGCATTGGTAGGATGGACTATATTATTGTCAATTACTCACACAACTCTGAAGCCCCTTCTGTCCACAGAGCAACACTGCTTGACAGTCACCTGAAGTGGAGAACCGACAGGGACACTCCACAAAGAAGAAGAGAAGGTTACTCACTCTGTGCAGTAATGGAGGTTCTTTGAAATGGTGTCCCTGTGAGTGCTCCAATATCCATCCTCCTCCTCTCTACCTCAGAGTTCAGTCTATGGACCAGGTGGTAGAGAAGGAACTGAGAGGGTCTGGTCATGTGACATTAGATAGGTGCCAACAAAGGTGTGAGACAGGGAGATTGGCAGTCTGGATAGTCAGAGGGAGAGACCCAGACACTCCCCGTCTTTCTCTGCATCCAGACTTCCTGAAGGAAAACCATTTGAGGAACAGGAGGAGAGACTAGAGGAGGAAGCTTCTCCTCTAACCAACATCTTGTAATCATAGAATATCAGGGTTGGAAGGGCTCTCAGGAGTCATTTAGTCCAACCGCCTACTCAAAGCAGGGACAATCCCCAAGTAAATCATCCCAGCCAGGGCTTTGTCAAACCTGACCTTAAAAACTTCAATAATCTTCATGGACGAGGCAGTCATGCCAGCCCCCTCCACTCCCAACATCTGCTGGTGACTTCAAACAATTTCAAGAACTGTTCAGACGAATAGCAGATTCTCTCTAGATCAAATTGGAGGAAGTGGGAGAATCACAACACAAGTTACTGGACATATTGCAGATCTCTACATCTGCCAAGATCACACTTCCTATCAATGAGGCCCTATTAAATACAGCCAAAGTGATTTGGCATCCATTATACATCCCATATCTAAGAGGATTGAGAACAAGGTATTATGTCCCCTCAAAGAACATGGACTTCTTTTACATCCCACACCAAACTCTCTGGTGGTCAATGCGGTGAATGAAAGGGGGAGACAATATCATTCCAAGATGACCCCCTGTGATAAAGACTGGAAGAGGATAGATCTGTTTGGATATAAGGTGTACTCATCAACAACTCTACAATTCAGAATTTCATATTATGAGGTGCTTATGTCAAAGTATAGTCTCACAATCCTCTAAGTTCAGCAAATTTATTGAATACATTCTGGAGGACAAAAAGGAACAGTTCCAGGCAATCATAGCACAGGGTCAACTACTGGCATGGTTGGCACTACGGTCATCCTTGGATGTGTCTGACACAGCTGCTTTGTCCATAGCAACATCAGTGGTCATGAGATGGGCTTCATGGCTGCACCTGTTGGGATTCCTGAAGGAAGCGCAAGCCACAGTAGTGGATCTCCCATTCAAAGCGTCAAACTAGTCGCCAAGCAGACTGATGAATCCCTCCATTCCCTAAAAGATTCAAAAGCAACATTGAAAACATTCAGCATTTATATATAGAACAGAGAAAAACTGGCTAGATACCACCCTACCCTGAGATCTTGACCTCTGGCTTTCCTCCCACCTCAACAACACTATGACCTGCAATGGAGATCACAGAGACCTCCTTCTAACCATAGATAGCTCCTATCACAATTGTCTACATTTTACATGTCTGTTTAAAAAAATGTTTTTGGGGAAATAAAAATGAAGCATTTCAAAACTTTCCTTTTTTTGACTGCATTGAAATGGAAATTTTTTATTTTTTTTCATTTCAACATTTTGTTTATATTGAAAATTTCAAAATAGAACAAAATGTTTCAGTTTTATCTAAACAGAATGTTTGGTTGACCTGAACATTTTTGAGGACATTTTAAAATTCTTTGTTTTCATTCTTTTCAGATGAAAAAAACTAATTTTACAATCATGGAAATTCTGATTTTTGCCCAGCTCTAACTAAACCATGTTCTCAGCCTCTCTCTCTCTTATAGGGACAATTTTTATATCTGTACCTCAGCGAGTGGTGTCTGTTTCCATAACTCTAACTTCCATTGAAATCAATATGAATTTTAAGTGAACTGTCATTACGAGGCCTTGTGAATGAAATCTGGTCCAACACTGGTTCATTTGTATTAGATGAAGCTGAGTCAGAATATTTTTCTAATTACTCTCATTTCTTTCCCATTTATTCTGTGCACATCTCCATGAGTTCTGAACACATTGTAATTTCTAATAGTAAACATATGAAAGTTGCTTGGTCTTTCTCCCTAGCTGTGACATCTTGCCTATTTGGCTATTAGTTTTGAATAGATCCTTTGGTTTTCCTTTTTTAACTGAGGAAATACACAGGTCAGAGCAATGGTTCATATATTTCAGTCTGAAGATGGTGAGTTCCAGAGTGGTGTTTTCAATAAACAGACACTCTGGGCTCAGCCTTGCTCCCACTGAAGTCAAAAGGTGCTTGCCATGAGCTTCAGTGCTTGTGGGACTGGGCCATGGGAAGTCCAGGATCCATGGCTCCAGGTTTCTCCAACCAGCTGTAATCAGGATCTTTCTGCTTTTTCAATGAGAGAAAGATTGGTAAGTTTTGCTGTTGATATTCAGAGCTGTAGAGTATTTTCCACTGACAGGTGTCCTCTCAAACACTATAGCTTGGAAACCGGTGCAATTTATTTTGTGAAACATTTTAAGAACCTCTCCCTCCTAAGAGTGTTTTATAGGGTCTGCTATTCCAGAACTAAAGTGTGCGTGTGGGGGGGGGGGGCGGGGGGGGGAGAATTGTGTCCTCTAACCGCATATGGAAGGAGATATAAACATGTTTTCTGTTCTGTTGCCCCTTTTCTTGGTACTCAAAATTCCTTCTTCAGATCCAAGGATCTGTACATACAGAAAGAAAGAGCCGGGGGCTGGGCTGGGTATGTGTGAGGATTATGCACCATTCTTCCCTTCACCCCAAGAGAGAGTCCCCATAAAACACAATCCTGGTCAGAGAATCTTTAGTTTTTTAACTATTAGTTCCATTTGAGGTGATTACATACATGTATTCCACTCAGGTGTGTTTGTGCCAAGCACACTGGGCTGGAGATTTTCCCCCTAGCAGTACCTGTCAGGGCAGCACGTGCTCAACACCTCCTTTTGGCGTGTCCAGAGGCTATATAAGGGCGGCACTGCCCCGACCCCCCTCAGATCCTTCCTAACGCCAGTGGCCTTAGTTGGAGCTCCCTATGCGCATTTTCTCTTCACATTGTTTCTCTGCATCACGCTGTGTCGCTAAGCTTTTCACTTTGTAAATAGTGTTTAATAGTTGTCTGAGGTAGAACTTTCAGTCTAATTTAGATTTAGTGTAGTTTTATAGTTAGCTGTTTTTAGCAGTTTGTGGTGCCCAACAAGGGTTATCCAGGCTTCAGCATTGCCTGTCATATGGGGTCGCTATCCCCAGTCGTGACACACACACTCACTGTTTGCTCTGCCCAGGAGTGAGTCACATTACAGAGAGTTGCTCTTTTAAAAAGAGAACACAGATCACAAGAAGACCTTATCTGGAGCAGCAGTTGGTGGAGCGAGCTATGAGGCCTGCATTGGCATCAGGACCCTCCACAGTTTCTGGGTCTAACCACCCTCAGCCTACTTCCACCTCTGAAGTGGCAGATGACAGACCCTGGGACTCTGATTTTCTCTCAGAAAGGGAGGTTGTTCTGTGTCTCAGGAACCACCTGGAAAGGGGATTCTCAAGATAGGAGGAAAGGGAGGATTCATCATCTTTGTCCTCAAAGACGGCCTGGAGATGTCTGCATGGTACCCAGGGTTGTACCCAGGTACCCGGGGTTGTACCAGGCAGTTGGCCTATCACCCTGGTACTGGGGTGTAAGTTTTATGATATCACACTGTTGACTCTGGATCCATCTGGGGAATGGCTGTTGAATCCAGTACCTACAGACATAGGTGTGGCAATGCCTCTTTTGGTGCCTTCAACCCTTCAGATCTACATGGTAGCAATGGACTTGTTTTGTTTGTCCATGCCAATCTCACCACTACCTCAGGAGTCAGCGGGACTATCAATACCATCTGCTATTCCAGGCCCTTCAGCTTCTTCAATTGAGTCCAATGTGGATGCCACCAATATCCTTGATACTGGTGATTAAACAGACACTATCTTCAGCACAGAGATATGGAGAGGACAGAGCCCCCCCCAAAAAAATGGGGCACCCATATCCTCTGCAGACCATCCAAGATTCCTCTTCCTCTATGTGGAAGAAGGGCTCAACGAGCTCTTCATAGCTGCAGTCCCTTACCTAGTTCTCAAAGCCCCTTGAGCTCCACACTTTTCCCCATTCCACATAATATCTGTAAAATTAATCATCCAAACCATAAACCATTATCACAATAAATTCTTCCAGCTATCTGGCTATCAATTTCTCTAGCTCTTTTTTAATTTAAGTCATCATGGATTTTGCACAATTTAATTCATTTACTGGGTAATCTTTGATGCATGGTACCAAGGAAAACAGTGAACAAGAGTTTAAAAGGCTGTAATTGTTTTTTTTTTTCCAGATTAAATGAAAAAGGAATTAGGTGAGTGAGGAATTAGGTGAGTGAAGACCTATGTACACCCTTGCTGGTGTCCCCAGTCCTGTTGCTTGGATATTTGGAGAGAGGGGCCATTTCTCCTGTCTCTCCTCCATCTCCCTGGCTGCTTTTGATGGAGAAGGGAATCCTGGCAGTTCATGTTCTTCCCCATGGAGTACAGCAGCTCCAGGCAGATATATTGCAGCTCCCCACACTTCTCACACATATCAGGCAGCATGGGAGATGTGGTTTGTCTGTCTGTGGGGTGGGACAGATCCCCTGACTACTTGACAGCAACATACAGGGTCCAAAACACCTTAGTAGCCACCGCTGAAGTGTCACTGATTTAGAGTATGTCTGCATAGCAGCTGGGGTGTGTAATTCCCAGTGCAAGTAGACAGAAACCTGCAAGCTCTGCTCGAGCTAGCATGCTAAAAATAGCAGCGTAAGTTCAGTGAGACAAGTAGCAGCTCAGACTAGCTGCCTGAATATGTACCCAGGGGTCAGGTGGAATTGTATTCACGTGGTTAACCTAAGCCAGCGTGGTCACTCTCATATTTTTAGTGCACTAGCTCAAACAGGGTATTACACCTCCCAGCTGCAATGCAGACACACATTGGAGGGAATTGTCCTTCTATGTCCTGCCTAGTAGGAGCTGGATTGCTATGAATACAGCCTTTGGTGGTTGGAAACGTTGTATGTGTGGATGGGAAGGTTCATTTTCTGGTTGAGTGAGAGGGGGATGTGTAAGAGGGAGTTAGAAACAGATCAAAGCCAAGAAGAGCAGGTAACATGGTGAGGTGACTCATTGGCTGGAGGTGCAAGACAAAGAGAGCAGATCTCAGCCAGAGCAGGACTCCTGCCCTGGTTTCTAATCTTAGCTCAGAACAGCCCACATGTGTGTGAAAGAGAGAGAGAGAGCAAGAGACTATTCAAGTGCAATTTCTTTATATATTAACTCCTGCAAAAGGAATCACCCCCTACTGTGTCTGGCATCATCACTTGCCCTCAGTCTGGAACTTCCCTGCTGCTGGAGGGAGGAAATCCACAGTCAATGCCTCTCTTAATTCAATGTCTGTTATTTTCTTACTTTCATTTCAGAATGGAGAAGGGCTCGGAACAATTCAGGTAATACCGAGCACATGGATAGAGGTGCTAATACTATGGTAATAGATGCAGCATAAGAACCTCAATACATTAGAATCTATCCCAATATTAAATAAATCATTTTGTTTGATACTATAATTAAACTAGAAACACAAACTGTTCTTATCAGAGACACAGATCCTAAGGTCTTTACTTCCCAGCTCCCAAACTGATTTCAAAGCCTGATCCTCACCTGATTCACACCAATTTCACACCAATTCTATTGACTTGCATGGAATTACCCCTGAATTACAACAGTGAGATCAGAATCAGCCTGACAGTGTGATTTTTAAAAACATCTGGATGATTTCAGAGCACAGATCACATTGCCACTCAATGGGGCCTTCTAACATGGGGCCTATATCTGTTAGCACCCCACTGTGGCAGGATGGAGAGATACACCACCTGACTCCATCCACCTGATGCCTCCATCCTCAATTCTGTATTCATCAAGTTCATTTTCTAGACCTTTGACTGGGCCCTTAATAGTCTCAGTCCCCTTCAGGATAATGGGGAGTTGGAAGTTCCTTGGCTCTAGTGGGGCGAGACAGCCCTAAATCTCCAAGTTTTAGACCCACCTTCTCCAAATTCCTTGCCTGCAGTCGGTAGGGGAACCTGGACCCATTCACTCCACTGGGTTCCCTTGTTGGGAACACCCAGGACCAGACCCTCTCTGTCTCTTGCGGCTCCCTGAGCTGCCTCCTATCTCTCCTGCTCTGGAGGCTTCCCACACTTCTTGCTTTGCTTCTCTCTCTTCGGCGTGTTGGCTTCTTAGGCAACTTCTCCCCAGTGTGCTGGAGGGATCCTTTCTCTGCAATTCTTCTGCATCTCTGGCTGCTGCCTTTTTCCCCAGGAGCTTCCCATCTCAATGAGCTCTGTAACCTTTAATCAATCCCTGGTGCTACCCTGCCTAATTAACTCCTCCAGTAACTCAGTGAGGCAGCTACTCCCAGGTGAACTTAAGCTGCCCCATGCCCCCTTGTGGAGCCTGTCAGGAGAAGGCTGGGCCCCTGACCCCTTCAGAGAGCCAGCTACCCTCTGACAGACCTGTGATCCTAAGTCACTTCAGTCCAGCTCCTTCAAAGTAATAATGCCAATGGAAGCTAGGCACCTACATATGTTTGAGGAGCTGAGCCTTAGTGGTTACTTAGAGTGGGATTTTCAGAAGTGCCTAAGGAGGCCCTTGTAATTTGGGCCACAATGAAAGGAGAGATGACGTAGTGGCAGGGATGGTGACTATGATGAGAATCATAATGCAGTGGTGGTGAGACCACGATGGGGACTGCAGTGGTGAAAGGCCTGGTCAGGAGAGAGTCAACGAGGTTTCTGAGGCATTTGCTAGTGATAAAGACAGTGGTGGAACCGTTACTCTGGTGATAAAGGAGACTAATGTTGCTGATTATAATAATTATAATTAGAGAAGTTTAAAATGATGCAAGGATGATGAAGGACACAGTGATGGTGATCTGACAATGAAGATAGTGCAGATAATAATTTGCATGTTACAGCAGTTTTCTGCTGACCATCTCAGAGCTCTTTACAAACAATGATAAAACACGTTCTGGCACCTGATGAAGTTAGCACCATATTGAGTTTACTGTTGAGTAAACCAGCTATCAGAGAGCTTATGTAACCTCACCAATGTCACACAGCAGCAGAGCTGGGAACAGAACCTAGGGGTCCTGATTCCAGGTATAATTGCTAGGTAAAAGAAATATTTTAATGAGTAATTATAATGTGTTATTATGACAGGTTTCAGAGTAGCAGCCGTGTTAGTCTGTATTCGCAAAAAGAAAAGGAGTACTTGTGGCACCTTAGAGACTAACAAATTTATTAGAGCATAAGCTTTCCCGATGAAGTGAGCTGTAGCTCACGAAAGCTTATGCTCTAATAAATTTGTTAGTCTCTAAGGTGCCACAATGTGTTATTATGTTTGTGCATCTTATTTATTTACAATGATAGTAATAGGGGTATGTTGACATGAGCAATGTTTGAGTTCTTAATCCAGTTCTGTGTTTCATGATGAACTTCTCATCATAGTTAGGTGTCATAGGAAACATATTTTTGCCATTCTTCACACACAAAACATCCCATAATGCTAGACACATAGTGGACCCGATTCAGCTCTCAATTATATTGGTGATAGTGTACTTTGCTGGCCATTATTAAGTGAAGTTCATCTGGATTCACACTTGTGTAACTGAGCAATTGTTCATTCTCAGGAGATGTTTATCCACTCTTTAAAAATTCACACAAAGAAACAACAATGAGAATTTGTTCAATTAAAGAGGAATAAACATAACATAACTGATGCTGATTTTATACTGATGTAAGAGAAATCAAGGTTTTTATGAATGTATTTTGATGTAAAAATGTTTTGATTTTTTTTAATGTACCTCGCCATGCTGTCTTCATTACATGTTTTGCAATAAAATGTTTTCATTTCCTGTTGGTTTTTTGCTTGTGACTTTTGTCCAGTACAATATTTGACTAGCCCATTAAAATCACAGTGTTTCTGGGGAATTTAATGCAGATGTTAAAAAGAAGAAAACATCATCCTCTCTCACACTGTCCTTATTGGCAGCTTCACCTTGGAAGCAAAATAACAAGAATCTCATTGCTAATTTCAGCATTTTCCTCTATAATAAAAGATAAATAACATGGATATCTCACTAATAACCATATCTTGGGACAAAATATCAGAGGGGTAGCCATGTTAGTCTGTATCCACATCGGGACTCCCTGATATTCTGGAATGGTATTATACTATATTATGAAGTTGCAGTGGCTGGAACAAAATTTAGACTGAAGATAGATTTCCACTATAAACCCAATTTTTACACACCCACTTCCCCCATAAAGTTATCCAATCGTCCTGACACTTCCCACCAAGATAGAATTCTTCTGGGAATTCATTCAAAGTGAATTAAGCTAAACTGATTTAACTCTGAAGTCTAGTCTACACAACAGGCCTATGTCTGTCTAACTATGTTGCATGGCTGTGAAAATTCCATACCTGTTGCCATATAGTTGTAATGACCTTAGCATTCCTTTTTAGACAGTGCTATGTCGATGAGAGAGCTTCTCCCGCTGACATAGCTCCCACCTGTCAGTGTTTTAAATGTAGACCTAGCCTTAATGAGAGTGTCCACATAGGGGTTTAATGAAGTTTAGCTAATCCACTTTTAATTCACATCTGTAGGGCAGGTCTACATTTTGAAACAGTGCAGCTGAAGGGCTGTAGTGCTACAGTGTAGACTCTACCTTGCTGACAGGAGAGGTGCTGCCGTTGGCATAGTAGATAATGCACCTCCCCAAGAGGCGGTAGCTAGTTTGACGGAAGAATTCTTCCATTGACGTAGCTCTGTCTACACTGAGGGCGGTTAGGTCAGTATAGCCACATCTCCTAGGGAGTGTGGATTTTCACACCCCTTGAGAGACACAGTTATGCCAATGTAAATTCCCAGTGTAGACCAGGCCTTAATGCCTCTTGAACAAACCCATTGGGTTTAATGGGGTTACACACATGAAAGAAGCTGGCCTAAGGCAGTGGGCTTGTTTCTTTTCACAAGCAAGGTACAAAGAAACTAATGTTTCAAAGGTTTCAGAGTGGTAGCTGTCTTAGTCTGTATCAGCAAAAAGAACGAGGAGTACTTGTGGCACCTTAGAGACTACTCTTCGTTCTTTTAACTTCTTAAAAGAGCCCAACCACAGCTTAACAATGTAAAGGGCTCCAATAAGACACCTTCCAAAACTAGGGAAAAGCCACCATCATGTCATGTTTTTTCTGCAGTGTCATGGGCCAGATTCACCAGTACTGTTCGGTTGCTTTGCACAATTCTGTGATGATGAACAGCTGTGCAACCAGTTTAACTGGTGAATTAATTATGGCTGCTTTGGGACACTGGTGCAGTGTGAAGCAGCCAGAGTGTACTAGAAATTCTGGCCCAATTTAAAGCGGGACTAGTGACGTCTTCACTTTTCCCCATTATTTGATCATAGACTCCTGGGGCTTTCTATGCATTTGCTCCCATTTGCTTCCATATTCTTCTCTTTATTCTAGCCTTAATCCCATCCACATAGGACTGGGTCCCAGATTCACAGGGTGTATTTTTTTCCTTTGATGGGCAGAGTTAGTGGCTGCAGTCTTGGAGCTAGTTATGATCTTCCTCATTCATAAACTCTTCATCACTTCAAAAAAGATGTTGCAGAATTGCAGCGCCTGTCTCTGCTGGGTGGAATGCTCTGCCTCTGCTTTGTCATGTCTTACCTTCGTTTGAACAGCTGAAGGATGTTGTAATACAGATATCTGATGATTTCTACAAACAAATCCAAGTTAGTGTAGCATTAACTCCTCTCAGCCTTTGATTGTGCTTAAATGGATGTTTTTATTATTCACTCTCAGAGCGTTATAATCATTCCCACAAACTGTTAGTGTATGACCTGCGTGTGATCTGAAAATGAATGCTACATGCCCACAAATACCCAAGCCGTGCGCTGAGAGCTGAGCTGGCTGGAAAATGGATTTCCATCTCACAAAAAATTGTGGGGGTTTTGGCATTTGTGTCACAGTGGGATAAATCTGAGACTTATCAAAATGTTTCATGAAAAATGAGACAGATACTCTCCAAAATAGCCAATACCCTCTTGGTGGGGTTTGAGAGCTTGCTCTGGCAGTTTTGGGTCTGGGTGTCCAGGCAACTGCCATAACAAGGTAGTTATTCTGCGGGGGGCAACTCCCTGAACATTTTTTCCAGTGATTTTTTTTTCTTTTTTTTCCCTTCAGAATCAGCCCTTTCCCATAAAAAAGTTTTTATTTTGATTAATCAGAATTTTCTGATGAAAAAAATATGTTTGATCAGAAAATTCCTGACCAGGAGCCAATGAATTTACTCTCAGGTCATGGGTTATTCTTAGTGGAGTTTGGCCTATCCATTTTATTTTTGAAATTAATATTTTAATCATGCAACTGATCTTTCTACTGTGAAAAATTGTTTCCAAGATAAAAATAAGATAAAATTTTATGAACGCATTTCCCCACTTATTTTGAACATATGAATTGTTTAGGCATTTTAAAACTTTTTTTCTATGTTTAGAGGGTAAGTGAATTAGATTCCTAATTAGACACCAGTGATGTGCTAACAAAATGCTGATTCGCCTATTATACTTTACCTACTTCCTCTGCAGAGTGAATTATAACAATCAGTTTGAATTCATTTGCTTGTAAAAGCTGTGGGTCAGTATGTCGTGGCTACTGTAGTAAAGCAAAGCAGCCATAACCCCTTCATTTTAAGTGTGTTTTTCCTGATTTACACCAATGGATGTTAGATCAAACTCAGACCCATAATTTTTAGAGCGATAGACCCAGATCCTGAGCCAGGGGCAAGGAGTGATGTTTATGACTCAGGAAAGGCACATGCCAAGGGGGTATTAAGCCACCTATGTGATGCCCCCCCCCCATCCTGGGGTCATCTCAATGCAATTTAGAGCAGTGTGGGGGCTGCTGTAAGTTGTGCTGACTGCTATTAGCTCAAAGAAGCCATATCAGTAATTGGGGATCACCAGAGCATAAGGGAGCCCCAGTCTCTCCTTTCTCTGGTCATGGCCCCTGCATGTGAGGTCTAACCTCACTGTTACTTCATCTACAGAAATGGGCCTTCAGATTTGGCATGTTCCCCTGAAGCCCTAGGGATAACACATGATGTGTCCTGCCTAACTACACAGAGTACATTCCTGTCAGGGGTTTGCAGTGGCAGCAGCACTGATTTTCAGTCAGAAGAGGAAATATTGTGCCCATTTAAGGCTAAGTCTACATGTTCGGAAGTGTTTAGAGTACATGAACTACACAGCTACTCTCCAGCAAGGGTGTAAATAGCAGTGTAGACATTAGGCACTGCTTAGATGAGTAAAAACAGATCCTTATGGTATATACCTTACGTGGCTCTTTACATGCCAAAGCACTGCATTGCACATCTACCCTGCTATTTTTAGAGTGTAGTATCCTGCTGTCTCCCTGCCACGGGAAAGTCTGTGTGGAAAGTTTCTGGTAGGGGAGGCAGCAGGAAAAGGCTCCAGGAATCTCCGATATTGGAGCCTTTTACTGCCATGTGTAGCTACACACACCAGTTTGGACTGTAGCCTAATGTATATACACTGGACCCTCGCTAGAACGCTAGAATTCACATATAACATGGTCACATCCATGGATCCCAAATTTAATGACTTTAATTCCAATTCATTTTAACGCAGTCCCCGCTTTAACGCGGTACCATCCATGGATCCCAAATCCTGTGTTCTAGTGAGGGTCCGGTGTATTATGAATTAATTACGAATTCTGAGTTATCACTTTGAGGGTTGGCATCTTCTTTTCCCTAGATCACGGCCATTATTATTAAAATTGCTATATAGTTGGGAACCTCAATGTACAAAGTTGCAACACTCACACTGTAGGAACCCTTCTATATTTACAATAGGTTTCAGAGTAGCAGCCGTGTTAGTCTGTATTCGCAAAAAGAAAAGGAGTACTTGTGGCACCTTAGAGACTAACAAATTTATTAGAGCATAAGCTTTCGTGAGCTACAGCTCACTTCATCGGATGCATTTGGTGGAAAAAACAGAGGAGAGATTTATATACACACACACAGAGAACATGAAACAATGGGTTTATCATACACACTGTAAGGAGAGTGATCACTTAAGATAAGCCATCACCCACAGCAGGGGGGGGAAAGGAGGAAAACCTTCCATGGTGACAAGCAGGTAGGCTAATTCCAGCAGTTAACAAGAATATCAGAGGAACAGTGGGGGGTGGGGTGGGGGGGAGAAATACCATGGGGAAATAGTTTTACTTTGTGTAATGACTCATCCATTCCCAGTCTCTATTCAAGCCTAAGTTAATTGTATCCAGTTTGCAAATTAATTCCAATTCAGCAGTCTCTCGTTGGAGTCTGTTTTTGAAGCTTTTTTGTTGAAGTATAGCCACTCTTAGGTCTGTGATCGAGTGACCAGAGAGATTGAAGTGTTCTCCAACTGGTTTTTGAATGTTATAATTCTTGACGTCTGGTTTGTGTCCATTCATTCTTTTACGTAGAGACTGTCCAGTTTGGCCAATGTACATGGCTCGATCACAGACCTAAGAGTGGCTATACTTCAACAAAAAAGCTTCAAAAACAGACTCCAACGAGAGACTGCTGAATTGGAATTAATTTGCAAACTGGATACAATTAACTTAGGCTTGAATAGAGACTGGGAATGGATGAGTCATTACACAAAGTAAAACTATTTCCCCATGGTATTTCTCCCCCCACCCCACCCCCCACTGTTCCTCTGATATTCTTGTTAACTGCTGGAATTAGCCTACCTGCTTGTCACCATGGAAGGTTTTCCTCCTTTCCCCCCCGTGCTGTGGGTGATGGCTTATCTTAAGTGATCACTCTCCTTACAGTGTGTATGATAAACCCATTGTTTCATGTTCTCTGTGTGTGTGTATATAAATCTCTCCTCTGTTTTTTCCACCAAATACATCCGATGAAGTGAGCTGTAGCTCACGAAAGCTTATGCTCTAATAAATTTGTTAGTCTCTAAGGTGCCACAAGTACTCCTTTTCTTTTTGCGAATACAGACTAACACGGCTGCTACTCTGAAACCTGTCATTATGCAAGGCACTGAATTTAGCCGTATAGAGTGGAAATCTGTCAACTTTATGAAAAAACTCGCACAGATACAGACTGACATCATCTTCCTCTCCAAATGCAAACAGATGGACATCATACCGAAAGGACTGAAGGTAAAAAATCCATTACAATCTACATACCACACAGACTATGCTGACAGCTTGTGCCACACACTCTCAAGGAAACTGCGGAACCACCTGATTAACATCCTCTACAGCAAACAGGGAAAGATTAAGAATGAGCTCTCAAAACTGGATACTCTCATAAAGAACCAACCTTCCACACAAACTTCCTCGTGGCTGGACTTTACAAAAACTAGACAAGCCATTTACAAAACACACTTTGATTCGCTACAAAAGAAAAAGGACACTAAGCTATCTAAACTACTATATGCCACAAGGGGCCACAACAATGGTTCCCGTAACCCACCCAGCAATATTGTTAATCTATCCAACTATACTCTTAGCCCAGCGGAAGAATCTGTCCTATCTCGGGGCCTCTCCTTTTGCCCCTCCACCCCCACGAACATGATACAGTTCTGTGGTGACCTAGAATCCTATTTTCGACGTCTCAGACTCAAGGAATATTTCCAACACACCTCTGACCAACATATTAACCCACAGAGACCTTCCTGCCAACACTACAAAAAGAAGGATTCTGGGTGGACTCCTCCTGAAGGTCGAAACAGCAGCCTGGATTTCTACATAGACTGCTTCCGCCGACGTGCACGAGCTGAAATTGTGGAAAAGCAGCATCGCTTACCCCATAACCTCAGCCATGCAGAACACAGTGCCATCCACAGCCTCAGAAACAACTCTGACATCATAATCAAAAAGGCTGACAAAGGAGGTGCTGTCGTCATCATGAATAGGTCGGAGTATGAACAAGAGGCTACTAGGCAGCTCTCCAACACCACTTTCTACAAGCCATTACCCTCTGATCCCACTGAGAGTTACCAAAAGAAACTACAGCATTTGCTCAAGAAACTCCCTGAAAAAGCATATGAACAAATCCGCACAGACACACCCCTGGAGCCCCGACCTGGGGTATTCTATCTGCTACCCAAGATCCATAAACCTGGAAATCCTGGACGCCCCATCATCTCAGGCATTGGCACCCTGACAGCAGGATTGTCTGGCTATGTAGACTCCCTCCTCAGGCCCTTCGTTACCAGCACTCCCAGCTATCTTCGAGACACCACCGATTTCCTGAGGAAACTACAGTCCATTGGTGATCTTCCTAAAAACACCATCCTAGCCACTATGGATGTAGAAGCCTCTACACCAACATTCCACACAAAGATGGACTACAAGCCGTCAGGAACAGTATCCCCGATACTGTCACGGCTAACCTGGTGGCAGAACTTTGTGACTTTGTCCTGACCCATAACTATTTCACATTTGGTGACAATGTATACCTTCAAATCAGCGGCACTGCGATGGGTACTCGCATGGCCCCACAGTATGCCAACATTTTTATGGCTGACTTAGAACAACGCTTCCTCAGCTCTCGTCCCCTAATGCCCCTACTCTACTTGCGCTACATTGATGACATCTTCATCATCTGGACCCATGGAAAAGAAGCTCTTGAGGAATTCCACCATGATTTCAACAATTTCCATCCCACCATCAACCTCAGCCTGGACCAGTCCACACAAGAGATCCACTTCCTGGACACTACGGTGCTAATAAGCGATGGTCACATAAACACCACCCTATATCGGAAACCTACTGACCGCTATTCCTACCTACATGCCTCTAGCTTTCATCCAGATCATACCACTCGATCCATTGTCTACAGCCAAGCGCTACGATATAACCGCATTTGCTCCAACCCCTCAGACAGAGACAAACACCTACAAGATCTCTATCATGCATTCCTACAACTACAATACCCACCTGCTGAAGTGAAGAAACAGATTGACAGAGCCAGAAGAGTACCCAGAAGTCACCTACTACAGGACAGGCCCAACAAAGAAAACAACAGAACGCCACTAGCCATCACCTTCAGCCCCCAACTAAAACCTCTCCAACGCATCATCAAGGATCTACAACCTATCCTGAAGGACGAGCCATCGCTCTCTCAGATCTTGGGAGATAGACCAGTCCTTGCTTACAGACAGCCCCCCAATCTGAAGCAAATACTCACCAGCAACCACACACCACACAACAGAACCACTAACCCAGGAACCTATCCTTGCAACAAAGCCCGTTGCCAACTCTGTCCACATATCTATTCAGGGGATACCATCATAGGGCCTAATCACATCAGCCACACTATCAGAGGCTCGTTCACCTGCGCATCTACCAATGTGATATATGCCATCATGTGCCAGCAATGCCACTCTGCCATGTACATTGGCCAAACTGGACAGTCTCTACGTAAAAGAATGAATGGACACAAATCAGACGTCAAGAATTATAACATTCAAAAACCAGTTGGAGAACACTTCAATCTCTCTGGTCACTCGATCACAGACCTAAGAGTGGCTATACTTCAACAAAAAAGCTTCAAAAACAGACTCCAACGAGAGACTGCTGAATTGGAATTAATTTGCAAACTGGATACAATTAACTTAGGCTTGAATAGAGACTGGGAATGGATGAGTCATTACACAAAGTAAAACTATTTCCCCATGGTATTTCTCCCCCCCACCCCACCCCCCACTGTTCCTCTGATATTCTTGTTAACTGCTGGAATTAGCCTACCTGCTTGTCACCATGGAAGGTTTTCCTCCTTTCCCCCCCCTGCTGTGGGTGATGGCTTATCTTAAGTGATCACTCTCCTTACAGTGTGTATGATAAACCCATTGTTTCATGTTCTCTGTGTGTGTGTATATAAATCTCTCCTCTGTTTTTTCCACCAAATGCATCCGATGAAGTGAGCTGTAGCTCACGAAAGCTTATGCTCTAATAAATTTGTTAGTCTCTAAGGTGCCACAAGTACTCCTTTTATATTTACAATAATTTGTTAATACATTAGCAAAGTCAAAAACACTCTAACTCCATATGGTGGATCAAGATAACACATCACACTGTCCTTTGCAGAACAACCTGGAATGTTAGTTGCTATCTCCCTCATCACCACCATCTTCCTCATCATCACCAGTGGCCATCATCCTGGCATCTACCAGAAGCTACATCTCTCTCTTCTCCTGCACACAGTCTGAGATACAGCTTTTATAATATGTTATGCTGATGCCACTGTGTATAATACGTAATCAGTAGAGGTCTCTTCCCTCTTCTCTATTTGCATTTCCTCACCCCACTAATGTTGGGGTGCCCTTCTACTGTTGGTTAGTATAAAAATGATCCTAATTTATTATCATACACATCTATTCGTTGCCATGGAGCTCTTGTGGTCATATATCTGTGGATGTTAGCTCATGTCATTATGGACCAAATTCCCCCTCACACTCTATTCCCAGTTCCCCAAAACTTAAGGTTGACCGTTAGGTCATTTACCTGTGACAAAGTTCATAGGCCTCAAGCCTTATGCTGACTGCTGAAGCCAATGTATTACAGGCTACCTGTAGGTTCCTTGCATTACTACTGAGTATAATAAAGGAAGAGTATAAGGAAGGCAAGCCAGTAAATATAATAAAGGCAAGGTAGCCCTATAGGCTACAAGTACCCCCACCCCCGCCCTTGATAGGGTGATTCCTTCTGTGATCTCGATGTCTCAAACAGTATCTCCTTTCCAGACATCCCTCCCTCTGATCAACTCCCCATTGCAGTGAAGTGATCAGATCCCCACCTGGTGTAAATTGGCCCCATTCCCACCCTCTGTCTCTGTCCCATTTACTATCCATTGTTATCATGAGTGACTATGAATTGCCACTATGACAAATGTTTTTAGGGCCTAGTGCTACCTGCATTACACATTTGAGTAACTCTATTGGTATCCAAGGATCTGGTGAGTAATGACAGCAGGATAGGGCCCTTCATGTTTTGGCTCCCACAAACTTCAAGGGATATTTCATGGCTAAATCCATTTTCCTGGGGATTCTTTTGAAATGGTCTCCAGCCCTTTAACACACATCTGTTTTTCTCTTAGTATGAGGGCTCAGCTCACATTAACATTATTTATTTAACTCATTTTTCAAAATTTCCTGTGTAAAAACTCTAGGTGCTATATGTTAAGGGCAACTGCACCTATATTCCTCCTTCATGGGTTTGTTTTGTATGGAGAAGAGAAGACGGAGGAGGGACTTGATAACAGGTCTCAAATACATAAAAGTTTGTTACAAGGAGGATGGAGACAAATTATTCTTGTAACCTCTGAGGTTAGGACAAGAAAAATGGGTTTACATTACAGCAAGGGAGGTTTAGGTTGGACATTAGGAAAAACTTCCTAGCTGTCAGGATAGTTAAGCATTGGGAAGTTGGGAAGTTAAGCATTGGGAGCTTTTTAAGAAAAGTTAGACAAACACCTGTCCCTTCCAGTCCTACACTTCAAGGATTCTATCTCAGAGGTGAATTTTAGTATGGCTATAGTCCATACATTGTATAAAAGCAAAGGGGCCTTCAGATCAGAGATTCCCTCACAAAAACTCTGCTCCCCTCGCTTTTACTATGAGAGGAGATTATTTGGGCCAGGAGTGTTAATACAGGCTATAACTGACCAGGGCTGTATGTGCCCTTGCTCTTGCATATATTGATTGGCCTACTCTTGTTCTGGACAGCCATAGTGCTTGTTGCTAAGATATTTAATATTTTGTTTCTCTCTTTACTATATTCTTCCTTTTCTTTTCTTGCTTTGATATTTATTTGTTTGTTTATTTCAGAGAAAGTTACTGAGTCTCTTGTTACTGATGAAATGAACATTTTTATTCCTCCCTCCAGTTAACATCACTCTGGATTCTGATTGTAAATAACCCAAACTCTCATTCAAGGATAAATATAGACTATAGATAAACATAGTCATGACTATGATAGAAAAGAAACCCTTGTGGACTGGTGCCTGGTGTGAGTCACAGTTGATCATATCACATTCAGGAAAGACTGATAAAAAACAGGACAGACACTACAAACTGCTGGTTATTCTAACATTAGAATTCACCCAGTCAGTAACAAAATAAATCCCTGTATAACCACACGGGTCAACAAGATGCTTAAAACACAATTCCCTTAGGCAATCCAGCCCTTATCACCACCCAGACATCTGGTCTTTATGATGAGAAGTTACTGAAAACCAGATTCATCATACATAAAGTTCTTCCAATCCCAAAGAATCAGCCAATTCCCCAGATGAATATAAAATTCAGATCTTACCCAAAGACCACACTTGTAGCCAAGCTTTTAGTAACTAAAACCTAAAGGTTTATTTATATAAAAAGAAAAGAAGAGAGTTAGTAAATAGTTAAGGAATCATATACATTACAATTGATTTTCAGAATTTGCAGGTCAAGATAATAGTAATGATGTTAAATCTGTTAGTTTGTAAAAGTCATCTCTGGTTCACCCAAGCAGGTTGGGGGGTCATTCAGTCCTTTGTTCAAAGCTCCCATAGAAAATCACAGTCTATAGATGAAAAGCAGGAAAGAAGACTAAGAAGTGATGTTGCAGCTTGCCATTTATAGTTCAATTCCTGTGTATGGAAAATCGGTGGCAAAACATGGAGACTGAGATTACAGATCCTCATCTCATGTCCTTGTTGGAATATGTTAGAGTTAAATAAAGACCTGGAAGCTGCTGATGTGCTGACATGACATTAGGGGATAAAGGCATAAGAAGGCAGTATTTCTTTGTTTGATAAATAAGTTGCCAGGTTTTTCCCTTCCCTGTTGCTTGTAAGAATGGATAAGGCCTGCAGCTGCATAAGAAATGTTGTTGTCTAATGAATACCCTTTGTGTAAAAGAAGTGATATTTCCCCCTCCCTTCCTTTTCCATCTACATAAACAAGCCCTGGGTCATGGCCTCTTCCTCCCTCCCATGAGACCTGCTAATTCAGGGAATTTGTAGCAACAAATTACTGCAAAGAAATGTATTTTCAAGGTAAAAATGCCTGTATAACATAAGTAATACTGTGAAAACTACATCTGGGTGGGTATACTAATTGTATGGGTGTTTCTATAACTTAATAAGGGGTTTTGGGGTGTTGTACTGGATGTAGGCGTTTACATACTAACTTAAATAAAAAAAAGTGTGTTGTAACTAATCCAGTGCTTACTTGACAATTGGGTCGAGGGGAACAAGTATGGCAATAAAGAAGCCCGTAATCAAATCAGCCTCTGGGTCAACTTGCTCCTTCTTCTTCTTCTAACAGTCCTTACATGCTTTACTGAATCATAGGGGCAGCCTTTGTCTCCATGCTGTCTGATGCATCCTTGGGAAGGGCTCATTGAAGAGTTAATTCCCATAGTGGCCCATCATCACATATATGGCCCATCAACCGGTGTTGGCTACTCTGAATGTAAATTTATAGACAAATATCAAAGTTGTATAATTTCACGTACAAAGAGGATGCATGCATATAAAAATGATAATCATACTTTGAAGAGGATAACTTTTCAAATGATATCTTACATGACATACTTTGTACATGATTTGTTGCAACCCTATAACAGTGGTAGTAACAAAGATATAACTGGTCATCTTCAGTTTCATATAGCATCACAACCCTGCAAAGATTTGATAGTGGTGGCAAATGAAGGATTTCCAGAAAAGAAACAACACTGGGAGGTGGAGGTGGGACAAATTAAAGTGGGAGCTGGGGTGCTAACTCAGGATGAGAAGGTGAAACTGAAAAAAGAGAAGATGGAGAAACCTCCTGTCAAGGCTAATTCCCCACTCTGGTACTTCGAAGCTAGAAAAAAAAATAAACTGCTTGTTGGACTCCCTGGCTTTGCAGGCTGAACCCTTTGCATCCCTGTTCCCCCTCAGGCAGCAAAGAAAAAAAACCTCCCTGGCTTTGCAGGCTGCCAAAAGGATCCGATGAAGTGAGCTGTAGCTCACGAAAGCTTATCCTCAAATAAATTTGTTAGTCTCTAAGGTGCCACAAGTACTCTTTTTCTTTAAAAGGAATAATGTGTCCTTTTAAAATCCTGAGGTCTGTGCTCCTGGTTCAAAATGATCCCACCGCTCTGCCACCACGTAAAGGCTAATTCCCCATTCTGGCACTTCGAGTGCAGAAGGTGGGGGCCTACAAGGATTCTAAAAATTAATACTGGCCACTCCAGGCTTGTATTAAACTCCCAGGGTTACAGCTTCTCTCTGACCTTGACTTGGTAGATGCTGCCATCACCCAAGTGCAGCACCCCTTTGAGAGCCCAGAAAGGAGCACTTGGGAATTCCTTCCTGTGGGGTACCCTCAAGACCTTCCCCCCCCCACTCCGGGGAAGAGCTGAGAAAGAAAAAAACAAAGAAATCATCTATTGCCCACAAATAATTAAACAACATGTGCACATACCTCTTAAGACAAAAAAAATCCAATTCTGTTCTTTAAAAAAGGCAAATTTTATTAATAAAAAAGGGAAAGAAAATGCATCTGGGAACTCAGGCTATTTCTAGATTTTAAAAGAGTAATTCCAAGGATTAACCCGTTAGAAGTAGAGCAAATAGAGAAGAGCCACTAAGAGGGACTTTATAGCTACTGGCTGGCTGGGTGTTCACAAAAGGGAGCTACCCTCCTCCCCTTCATTTATCACATCTTCCAAAGAGGGATACTGGAGATTGCACTTGTTTGAGGTTATCATAACTATAAAGGGAAGGGTAAACAGCTTTAAATTCCTCCTGGCCAGAGGAAAAACCCTTTCACCTATAAAGGGTTAAGAAGCTAAGACAACCTTGCTGGCATCTGACCAAAATGACCAATGAGGTGACAAGATACTTTCAAAGGTGGAGGCGGGGATGATGACAAAGGGTTCTCTCTGTCTGTGTATTTTTTTTTTGCTGGGACCAGAGCAGGAATGCAGGTCAGAACTCCTGTAAAAAGTCAGAAAGCAATCTAGTTAGATATGTGTTAGCTGTAGCTCATGAAAGCTTATGCTCAAATAAATTTGTTAGTCTCTAAGGTGCCACAAGTACTCCTTTTCTGTTTTGTTTAAATGGCTGATAAAATAAGTTGTGCTGAATGGAATGTATATTCCTGCTTTTGTGTCTTTTTGTAACTTCAGGTTTAGCCTAGAAGGATTCTCTATGTTTTGAATCTGATTACCCTATAAGGTATTTACCATCCTGATTTTACAGAGGTGATTCTTTTACTTTTTCTTCAATTAAAATTCTTCTTTTAAGAACCTGATTGCTTTTTCCTTGTTCTTAAAATCCAAGGGTTTGGTCTGTGTTCACTTATGCAAATTGGTGAGGATTTTTATCAAGCCTTCTCCAGGAAAGGGGATATATGGCTTGGGGGAATTTTGGGGGGAAAGACGTTTCCAAGTGGGATCTTTCCCTGTTATATTCGTTAGATGCTTGGTGGTGGCAGCAATAAAGTCCCGGGACAAAAGGTAAAATAGTTTGTACCTTGTGGAATTTTTAACCTAAGCTGGTAAAAATAAGCTTAGGGGGTTTTCATGCAGGTCCCCACATCTGTACCCTAGAGTTCAGAGTGGGGAAGGAACCTTGACATGGTGGCAGAGCTGTGGGATTAACTTGAAATCATTTTTGAGATCAATTTGAGATTTTTTTGAACCGAAAGCACAGATTTTAAACAGGAATTTTTTTTCCTTTGGGCTGCTGGAAAGCAGGTTTTCACCTGAAAGCAGTTAGAGGTTGTTGGGTTTTTTTTGTCTCTGCTTGGGGGCCAGAGCAGAGACAAAAGGGAATTGTCTTTTGTGAGCTGGCGTTTTCTCTACCTAAAGGCAGGGTAGTTAATTTCCTGCAGAGAAATTCATAAGTCTTCACAGACCTGAAGATGTTTTTTTTTAGCTAAGAGCAACTAGAGGTGTTAGGTTTTTTTGAAAGGATTTTTCTGTAGGCTGACAATCACTATCAGAGAACATAGGTATCCGGTTACAGCACAACCTATATATTTTTTTTGCCAAGCCAAGTTTTTTGTTTGTTTAATTTCTAACTCTCGGGTGTAAAGTTTGTTAAAAACAGAGAGGCTAACATGACAGAGCCCAAGGCAGAAACAGCCAAAGAGGCTGACCGCAGGAGAACTATGGAGGCAAAAGAAAAAGAAATGGAGGAAAAGGAAAAAGAGAGGAAGCATGCACTGGAGATGGAGAAGGCAAAGGCTCAGTGAAATCTACTGGATAACCCTAACCGTCCTTCCCCAACAATCCACAAATGGGAGCGACTCTGTCCACAGTATGATGAATCCAGTGATATTGCTGAATATTTTCTCATCTTTGAGAAACTGTGCACTCTCCATAAAATTCCTGAAGCTCACAAGATGACCACATTGGTCGCAAAATTGACTGGAAGAGCTCTGGACATATTCAATAAGATGCCTATTGATGAGACTTCTGACTATAATAAGTTCAAGGATTTGGTTTTAAAGCAATTTCAAATTACATATGAAACGTACAGAGTAAAATTTCAAAACTTTAAGAGAGGACCTGGACTAAGTAACGTGGCTTACCTAAACCAGATGAAGGATCTGTTAGATAAATGGGTCCAAGGAAGGGATGTCACTAGCTTTGACGGAATGTGTGATTTGATAGCTCAGGAGCAATTCCTGAATTTGTCCAAGGAGGAAATAAAACAGTGTTTATGGGATAAGGAAATGGACTCAGCAGAAAAAAATATTGGTTCTTATGCTGATCGATATGATCAGTCCCAGACTGCCAGACAGGTGGGGCAAGACAGAACAAAATGGGAGGAGGGAGGAGAGAGGAACAACCTTGGTCGCAGCTGGAGCGAATACCAGAAGGGACAACCTCAGACCACCTCCTACTACCTGGGGCAGTCCAAGGCCCCAACTACACACCAAGGAATACTCCAGACACCGTATCGTCCTGCCACACTGTTCTCCAGCAACCCATCTCACCCCAGTGATCAGTCAGCAGGATGATGTTTTAAATGTAACGAGGCATGTAAAGGCCAATTGCCCCTGGAACCCCAACAGATTACAGTTCATTGCACCGGAATCACACCAGAGATCCTCAGGCCCAGACACCTCCCAGATACCCTCGGAGCAGAAGAAAATTGTGACTGTGGGTGAGAAGAAGGTACCACGTGGAAGGACACAGGAGTATAAGTGTCGGCTATCCATGCTTCCTTAGTGGACCCCAATTTCATCGACCCAGAGATCCAAGTGACGATTCAACCCTTCAAGTCCAACTCTTTCAATTTGCCTACAGCCAAGTTGCCTGTCCAGTACAAGGGCTGGTCAGGAACGTGGACTTTTGCAGTCTATGATGATTATTCCATCCACATGCTGTTGGGGGAAGACTTAGCCAATCATGTGAAGCTAGCCAAGAGGGTGGGAATGGTCACCCGCAGCCAGGTTAATCAAGCTGTCACGCCTAGCTCTGTTCCGGAAACTTCTACCAGGATCCGGTTAGAGGTGATGGACCCGGACCCCATGCCAACATCTGCAATAGCAGTAGCGGATCCAGTTGCAGAGACCCACACAGAGCCAGTCCCAGAACCAGAACTGGAAGCAGCCGATAACCCTACACAAGAGGCTCAGCCGGAGCCTGAAACTCAACATAGTGCACCAGCAGAGAGCGATTCACAGTCAACAGAAACAGCCCCATCCCCTGCATCGCTTCCAGAGGGACCAAGCCTAGGTCCACAATCCAATGAGGAACTGATGTCTCCAGCATCAAGGGAACAGTTCCAGACCAAAAGGAAGCAGATGAATGCCTCCAGAGAGCTTGGACGGCGGCACGGAGCAACCCACCACCTCTCAGCTCTTCTAATCGATCCAGGTTTGTTGTAGAAAGAGGACTTTTCTACAAGGAAACTCTTTCTGGTGGACACCAGGAAGACTGGCATCCTCAGAGACAGTTGGTAGTTCCAACTAAGTACCGGGTCCAGCTCTTGAGCTTAGCCCATGATCATCCTTGTGGCCATGCTGGGGTGAACAGGACCAAAGACCATTTGGGAAGGTCATTCTACTGGGAGGGAATGGGCAAGGATATTCTACCTATGTACAGTCTTGTGAGGTATGCCAAAGAATGGGAAAACCCCAAGATCGGGTCAAAGCCCCTATCCAGCAACTCCCCATCACTGAGGTGCCATTTCAGTAAGTAGCTGTGGATATGCTGGGTCCTTTTCAGAAAAAGACACCAAGACGAAAGCAGTACATACTGACTTTCATGGATTTTGCCACCCGATGGCCAGAAGCAGTAGCTCTAAGCAACACCAGGGTGTGACGGGGCAAGGCCAGATGGCTATAAAAAAGTAGTGTTATTGGGATCAGGGAAGTGGGCAGGCGAAGCTTGTCCACTGCTAAAGGATCCACCGCAGCCTAAAAGGGGGATACACAGGATCTAGATACCCAAAAATTTCCGGGGGACAACTAATAAAATAACAGGGACAGGAGTGCGGTCAAAGGGTCAAACGAAGGGAACCGGACAGGGAAACTGAGCAGAGAACCCCGGACAGTGCCCACTGCTCCTCAAAGGCGTCAAGGGAGTCCGAGGACGCTGCCCAGAGGAACTCTGCCCGGATACGTGAACGGACCGAGAATCGGAAATAGGCCCCACAGTCACAGGAGACTCCATTGGCCAACCTCCTCACTCTGGTTTTATAGATGGCCATTTTAGCTAGGGCAAGGAGGAGGCTGACCAGGAGATCCCGTGACTTTGTGGGGCCACGGATAGGGAGTGCATAAATGAGAAGGTGAGGGGAGAAGTGCAACCAAAAACGTAATAAAATATTGGTGAGGAGCTGAAATAGGGGCTGCAGCCTGGCACACTCCAAGTATACATGTGTCAGGGTATACCTCACGCCGCAAAAGGGGAGTCTGGGATTGAAGTGAACCGCGCCAAGTACACACCTGTGCTCACGGCTCTGTGAAGGAGCCGCCAACCGACATCCCAGGGGGACCTTGGGACTAAGGTGGAATATAGGCTGGCCCACCGGGGCTCCTCACCCTCCAAAGGTGGCAGGAGGTTCCGCCATTTTGTATCGGGCGTGACACAAGGGTGAGGGCGTGAGGGGTGTGGAGCACGAGCGTATATAGATGTTTTCTAGGCACGGTTTGAAAGCAGACCGGCTGCCTCTCGTGCAGCCGGCTTCTAGTGAAGGGGTGAAGGGGTCGGTTGGGTCCACGGGGCAGGGGTCCAATTAAAAGGTCCAGCGGGCCTGGGGTAGCGGGTGGGCGGGGCGTGCCCTTGTGCAGGACCCGGTCAAGATAAACCCGAGCAGCAGGCAGCAAAGTGGCCTTCACCTCCTGAAGTATGCACCGGGGAGTACAAGGTCTGGAAAGCCCCATGTGCTGAACGAGCATCAGGGATCCAGCCAGTCTCCCCGGTCATAGTCCAGGAGGTCTTGGACTCTTGTGACCTCTGCCAGGATCAACCTCTGGTGCACCGAGCGGGACTCTGCCACCTGCAAACGGAGCTGGGGGTTGTATAGCAGGGGTTCCGAGAGGAGATCTGCCCCCTCGGTGGCCGACATGGACCTGGTCGTTGAAAAGAGTTTCCAGGTCCGGAGAAGGTCCTGGTAGAAGACTGGCAGCCCAGAGAGGTCTCGAGGAAGACCTCTCGGATGGAGATAAAGGAGCTGCCAGTCGTATAGGAGCCCTCGGAAGCGGCACAGGAAGGAGTGCGCCAGTATGCTCCACGCCGGACTACCTGCACCAAAAAAGAACCTTTGCAGGGTCTGGAGGTGGAAGACATGGACCTAAGTAAGCAGACATTTTAGGTCCTTCCCTCCCTCCTCCAGAGGTAGATGGAGAACCCCTGCAGGGACCCAGTGCAATCCTGACCAAAAGAACTCCAGAATCGATGTTCGGAGGTAGGCCAGGAAACCCGGGGCCGGGACCAGGGTGTTGAGCTGGTACCAGAGAATGGACAGGACTAGTTGATTAAGCACCAGCGCTCTCCCTCGAAGGGAGAGGCACCGGAGTAGTCCTCTCCATTTCCGGAGCCGCTCTATCACCCCGCCCTCTAAATTCTGCCAGTTCTCCGGTGGAGAGGGATGCGTGGCAGAAAGGTAAACGCCCAGATAGAGCAGCGGACCCGTGCTCCACCGGATGGCCTGAAGCGTGGGAGGGAGGGAGCTCGCCTGCCTCCAGTTCCCAACTACCAAACCAGACTTCTTGACCCAGTTGACCAGCATGGAGGAGGCTGCCGAATAGATGGCCTGGCAAGCCTCCACCCGCGCCAAGTCGCCCGGGTCCTGGACCACGAGGAGCACGTCATCAGCGTACGCCGACAGGACCAGCCGCAGCTCCGGCTCCCGCAGCACCAACCCTGTCAACCTCCTTCAGAGGAGACAGAGGAAGGACTCGATCGCCAGAGCATACAGCTGGCCCGATTGGGGGCACCCCTGCCGTACTCCTCGCCTGAAGCTGACCGGTTCGGTCAGGGTCCAGTTGAGCCTGACCAAACACTCTGCGGAGGCGTACAGCACCCGGAGAAGACTCACAAACCTGGGTCCGAAGCCAAATGCTTGCAGAATTCTCAGGAGATACCCGTGATCCACCCTGTCGAACGCCTTCTCCTGATCAAAGGACAGGAGGGCGAATGACAGACCATCCCTACACCCAAGTTCCAATAGGTCCCAGACCAGATATAGTTTGTCGAAGATGCTGCGGCCCGGGACAGTGTAGGTCTGGTCTGGGTGGACTACGTCCACCAGCACGGACCCTAGCCGCAGCGAGATGGCTTTTGCCACGACTTTGTAGTCCGTGCTGAGGAGCGAGACGGGACCCCAATTTCGTAAATCGCGGAGGTCCCCCTTCTTCGGCAATAAGGCCAGCACGGCTCACCTGCACGAAAGAGGGAGGACCTCGCTCTGCAAAGACTCGGCCCAGACGGTGACTAGGTCTGGGCCCAGGACGTCCCAGGACACGCGGTAGAAATCCACGGTCAGCCCGTCCATACCTGGAGATTTATTGGTGGGCATGCGACGGAGGGCTTCAAGAACTCGGCCAGAGTGAGAGGCAGCTCTAGCCGATCTCAGTCGCCCGCGTTCACCGTCGGGAGCTCCTCCCAGAGCTCTCTGCAAGCGTTAGGATCAGTCAGATCCGAGGAGAAAAGGCTTGCGTAGAAGGCTCTCACCCTCCCGCACATCTCTACCGGATCCGTGAGGGGGGTGCTATCTTCTGCCAGTAGGAAGATGACATGTTTTTTAGCCCCCCTCTTTTTTTCCAGGCATAGAAGAAGCGGGAGCCGCGATCCATCTCCCGAAGGAGATGGATGCGGGATCGAACAAAGTCACCCCGCGCCCGATGGTCCTCGAGGGTCCAGAGCTCCTCCCGCTTCTCCCGGCACGCTCCGCAGAGGGGTGGATCCTCGGGGCTGGCAGCCAGACGCCTCTCCAGCTCTAAGACCTCCCGTTCCAACTGCTCTATCGCCGCATCCCTCCGTCGGCTGGCGCCCCGGGTGTAGTCATGGCAGAAAAGCCGGGCGCGCACCTTCCCTAGGTCCCACCACCGCCGCGCCGAGGGAAAGGCACGCCGCTGCCCTCGCCAGGCCAGCCAGATCTCATGGAAGGACGAGACGAAGCCCGCATCCTCCAGCAAGCTGTTGTTAAAGTACCAATAGGCCAGCCCCGCCTCTCCGCGCAGAGGGAGGCTGTCACGGTGGCTATATGATGGTCAGAAAATGGGGCGAGCTGGATGCTGGAGGAGTGGGCTCGTGAAAGATGAAAGTGTGATAAATAAATGCGGTCCAACCAGGAGTGGCGCGACCGATGGGCCTCCACCCGGACAAAGGTGAATGTGGAAGTGTCATCCGGGTGGTGGTCGCGCCAGACGTCCACCAGGGAGTGGTGTTCGACAATCTCCTGGAGGACGGCGGCGGCGGCCGGGCTCTGCTTGGTCCCCGAGCGGTCCCGCTCCTTATGGGTGATGTTAAAGTCCCCTCCCAGGACCAGGCACTCCTGAGGATCCAAGGTGCTGAGGAAGGCGGACGCCTGTTGATAGAATAGCAGCTGCTCCGGATTTGCTTCCGGGGCATTGATGTTGACGAGGTTGACTACGAGCCCCTCCATGCGGACCCGCAGGTGCAGCAGGCGGCCCAGCACAGCCTCGGTGACCCCCAGCACCTCTGGCCGTAGGTTGGGGGAGAACAGGGTCGCTACTCCAGCCGTATGAACTGTGAGATGGCTAAAGTAGACCCTGTCCCCCCAATCCAGCCGCCAGCTATCTTCGGAGGTTGGATCCGTATGGGTCTCCTGCAGGAAAACCACAGAGTACCTCCACTCTCGAAGGAATGAGAGCATCTGGGACCTGCGGAGACCCATCCTACAGCCACGGGTGTTCAATGTTGCAATGGTAAAGGGTGCCATGAGGAGGGCTGGGGGGGATCCTCACCGGCAGGGATGCTCGTGGCTCCCGGTGGGCCGCGCAGCAGTCCGTGACCCACCCCGTAGGTGAGTAAGGAGTCACGGAGGAGGCGGACCCGCTGTTAGGCTGCGGCGCCCTGCCTCCCAGTCCTTTTATCCTCCCCCATGAGGGCCCTTGCGGCCCGGAGGATATGATTAAAGTCCCCTCATCGCTGGAGGGCAAGCTGGACTTTGTTGCGGGAGCCACGGACATCTTCTAGCAGCCCCCCCCCCCCCCGGGGCTGCAGTTGTAGCAGTAGCAGCACCCGAGAATGGGGGGTCCAGCAACTAGATAGCAGAGAACGGGGGGGTTGTGTCTGGCCCAGCCAGGGGAGCAGCTGGAGCAGCAGGGAGAGCTTAGGTCCTAGCAGCAGCAGGAGAAGTAGCTTCCCACCTCCCTCCAAGCTAGAAGGCTATGGAAGAGTTGTGGGAGGGAGAGAGGTTAGCTCCAGAGAGAGAGATTAGCTCCAGGCTAAACAAATCCCTGGGACCAGGATCAGTGAAATGGAAGCTGCTCCAGGGCAATTAAGACACCTGGGGCCAATTAAGAACTTTCCAGAAGGCAGGGAGAATGCTAGGTTGATTGAAACACCTGAAGCCAATCGGGGCTGGCTGAAACTAGTTAAAAGCCTCTCAGTTAGTCAGGTGGGTGTGGATGTCAGGAGCTGTGGGAGGAAGTTGCACTGTTGGAGAGATTACACACCATATCAAGGACAAGGAAGGAGACCCTGAGGTAAGGGTGAAGTGGAGCTTGAGGAAGTGAGGGCTGCTGTGGGGGAAGTAGCCCAGGGAATTGTACATGTCATGTTTCTAAAGGGTCAGCTACCATAGCTGATACTATTAGGGTCCCTTGGCTGGAGCCCAGAGTAGAGGCTTTTCCCCCCATACCTTTGCCCCTGATTAATCACTGAGATTGGAAGACAACAGAGACTGTGCAAGGAAGGATAACTTCTCCTCACCTCCCTGCTGGCTTATGATGAAAATGGCTCAGTAGAATGTGACCCTTGTCTCTAGAGAGAGAAGGGTTATGTGGAGGGTCACAGTGAGCCTCTGAGGCTAGTGAAATCCACCAGGAAATGCGGGACCCATGGAGGCAAGGACAGAGCTTTGTCACAAGGTCTAAAAGTGTGTGCCAGGCACTAGCAGACATTTTTGCCAGGGTAGGTTGGTCCTCTGACATCCTCACAGATGCAGGAACTAATTTCCTGGCAGAAACTATGGAAAGCCTTTGGGAAGCTCATGGGGTGTATCACTTGTTTGCCACCCCTTCCCATCATCAAACAAATGGCCTGGTGGAAAAATTAATGGGACTTTGGGAACCATGATACATAAATTCGTAAATGAGCACTCCAATGATTGGGACCTAGTGTTGCAGCAGTTGCTCTTTGCCTACAGAGCTGTACCACATCCCAGTTTAGGGTTTTCACTATTTGAACTTGTATATGGCTGCGAGGTTAAGGGGCCATTACAGTTGGTGAAGCAGGAATGGGAGGGGTTTACACCTTCTCCAGGAACTAACATTCTGGACTTTGTAACCAATGTACAAAACACCCTCCAAACCTCTTTAGCCCTTGCTAAAGAAAACCTACAGGATGCTCAAAAAAGAGCAAAAAGCCTGGTATGATAAACATGCCAGAGAGCGTTCCTTCAAATTAAGGGACCAGGTCATGGTCTTAAAGGAGCTCCAGGCCCATAAAATGGAAGCGTCGTGGGAAGGGCCATTCACGGTCCAGGATCGCCTGGGAGCTGTTAATTATCTCATAGCATTCCCCACCACCAACCGAAAGCGTAAGGTGTACCATATTAATTCTCTAAATCCCTTTTATTCCAAAGAATTAAATTTTTGTCAGTTTACAGCCAAGGGAGTAGATGACACTGGGTGGCCTGAAGGTGTCTACTATGAAGGGAAAAGTGTTGGTGGCGTGGAAGAGGTGAACTTCTCCATGACCCTTGGGCGTATGCAGCGACAGCAGATCCAGGAGCTGTGCACTAGCTATGCGCCAACATTCTCAGCCACCCCAGGACTGACTGAACAGGCTTACCATTCCATTAACATAGGTAACGCTCATCCAATTAAAGTCCAACCTTACCGAGTGTCTCCTCAAGCTAAAACTACTATAGAATGGGAGATCCAGGATATGCTACAGATGGGTGTAGTCTGCCCCTCTGGCAGTGCATGGGCATCTCCAGTGGTTCAGTTCCAAATCAGATGGGGAGATATGTTTTTGCGTGGACTACCATAAGATAAACGCTGTAACTGGCCCAGACAACTATCCAGTGCCATGCACAGATGAACTATTAGAGAAACTGGGATGGGCCCAGTTCATCTCTACCTTGGACTTAACCAAGGTGTACTGGCGGGTACCGCTAGATGAATCTGCCAAGGAAAGGTCAGCCTTCACCACACGTCGGGCTGTATGAATTTAATGTACTCCCTTTCGGGCTGCGAAATTCACCTGCCACCTTCAAAAGACTTGTAGATGGTCTCCTAGAGGGATTGGGAGAATATGCAGTTGCCTACCTTGACGATGGGGCCATATTTTTGGATTCCTGGGCAGAACACCTGAAACATCTACAAAAAGTCTTCAAGTGCATAAGGGAGGCAGGACTAACTGTGAAGTCTAAGAAGTGTCAAATAGGCCTAAACAGAGTGACTTACCTTGGACACCAGGTGGGTCAAGGAACTATCAACCCCCGTCAGGCCAAAGTGAATGCTATCCAAAAGTGGCCTGTCCCAAAGTCAAAGAAACAGGTTCAATCCTTCTTAGGCTTGGCCGGATATTACAGGTGATTTGTACCTCAATATAAACAAATCACTGACCCACCTACAGACCTAACCAAAAAGATACAGCCAAATGCTGTTTAGTGGACCGAAGAGTGTCAGAAGGCCTTTAACCACCTTAAAGTGACACTCATGTCTGACCCTGTGCTAAGGGCCCCAGACTTTGACAAACCATTCCTAGTAACCACAGGTGCATCCGAGCGTGGTGTGGGAGCAGTTTTAATGCAGAAAGGACCGATCAAGAATTCCACCCTGTAGTGTTTCTCAGCAAAAAGCTGTATGAGAGGGAAAGCAACTGGTCAGTCAGTGAAAAAGAATGTTACGCCATTGTCTATGCTCCTGAAAAGCTATGCCCATATGTTTGGGGATGGCGTTTCCACCTGCAAACCGACCATGCTGCGCTACGGTGGCTTCATAACACCACAGGAAATAACAAAAAAGTTATTAGGTGGAGTTTAGCTCTCCAAGATTTTGATTTTGACATATAACACATCTCAGGAGCTTCTAAGAAAGGGGCTGATGCACTCTCCCGTGAAAGTTTCCCAGAATCAACTGGTTAAAATCATCCTTGAGATGTGAAAAATATTGTTAGTCTTTATATACTTGGTAGTATATTTAGAGGTGCATGTATCTTATTAACTCTGTTTTCTCCTAGAGCTCTAGGAAGAAATCACAACCAGCATTTCACCCTATCTGTGATTTGTGGGGTGTGTCATAAATATAAAGGGAAGGGTAAACACCTTTAAAATCCCTCCTGGCCAGAGGGAAAACCCTTTCACTTGTAAAGGTTAAGAAGCTAAGACAACCTCACTAGCACCTGATCAAAATGATCAATGAGGAGACAAGATACTTTCAAAGTTGGAGACAGGGGGGAACAAAGGGTTATCTCTGTCTGTGTGTTTTTTTTTTTTTGCTGGGACCAGAGCAATAATGCAGGTCAGAACTCCTGTAAAAAGTCAGTAAGCAATCTAGTTAGATATGCGTTAGATTCTATTTTATTTAAATGGCTGATAAAAAAAATTGTGCTTAATGGAATGTATATTCCTGTTTTTGTGTCTTTTTGTAACTTCAGGTTTAGCCTAGAGGGATTCTCTATGTTTTGAGTCTGATTACCCTGTAAGGTATTTACCATCCTGATTTTACAGAGGTGATTCTTTTACTTTTTCTTCAATTAAAATTCTTCTTTTAAGAACCTTATTGCTTTTTCATTGTTCTTAAGATCCAAGGGTTTGGGTCTGTGTTCTCCCATCCAAATTGGTGAGGATTTTTGTCAAGCCTTCCCTAAGAAAGTGTGTGTAGGGCTCGGGAGGCTTTTGGGGGGAAAGACGTTTCCAAGTGGGCTCTTTCCATTATATTTGTTAGACGCTTGGTGGTGGCAGCAATAAAGTCCCGGGACAAAAGGTAAAATAGTTTGTACCTTGTGGAAGTTTTAACATAAGCTGGTAAAAATAAGCTTAGGGGTTTTTCATGCAGGTCCCCACATCTGTACCCTAGAGTTCAGAGTGGGGAAGGAACCTTGACAGAGGTCAACTTCATTGTTGTGGGAGAAGTGACACAATCACCTCCAAGGATAAAAATACCCAGTGGCTGGCATTCTTCTGCACTGGACAGAGGGAATGATCTCATCATATAATATATAGCTAATGTGCCTAATTGGATCCATCAGTCAAGAGTTTAATGGGAAACTGTACCCATTCTTCAATCCCGGCTGTGAAAAGTAATACCTAGGAATCCACCCTGTCGGTGACCCCAGCTCCTCAACCTCTCCCTGAAATCAAGAATTGTATCTAACATTTATGAAACTTTTAAACTTACTTTGTTACCTTGGGTGTCACAGTGCCTCAGTGGGTCACAACTGAGAATACCAAATCCAGGGGAAACTGCTGAGAAATAGGGAAGACACACTCCAAAATTGGTGGGTTTTCTTCCATAAGATATACCAAACCAGAAACAGAAGTAAACTTCTGTCTCACTATCTTGGCTAACAAGTCAGAAATGCAGCCTCCTTAGTATGCCAGTCCTGGATTCAACACCCAGACACTAGACTTAAAGATGAGTGATTATTTTAAACCAATTTAATCAACCAAAGGGTGCTTCTTATCCTAAAGGACCAGCGACATACCCAGATTAACATATAACTCAGATCTTATCCAATGTTCATGCTGTTGCCAATCCTTTTGTATCTAATATCTAAACGTTTATTTGTAAAAAGAAAGAAAAAGGTGAGAGTTAAAAGTGGTTAAAGGAATCAGATACAAAGTTCTTGGATCAGGTTTGAATCAGTGATAGCATAAACTGCTGGCTACTTACATCTCTGGTTGCTTCCAAATGATTGTAAGGTCCTCAATCCCTTGGCTATAAACCCATAGTCCAGAGATCAGAAGTGGAAATAGTTAAAATGGAGATGTTTCCAGGGCCTTTTATAGCTTCTGCCATGTGGAGGGAATTTACATAAGAATGGCCATATTGGGTCAGACCAAGGTCCATCTAGCCCAGTATCCTGTCTTCTGACAGTGGCCAATGCCAGGTACCTCAGAGGGAATTAACAGAGCAGGTAATTATCAAGAGATCCATCCCCTGTCACACATTCCCAGCTTCTGGCAAACAGAGGCTAGGGACATCATCCCTGCCCATCCTGGCTAATAGCTATTGTGACAGGTGTAATCCTCCTCTGCCTTGGTGGATCCAGCACTTATTGGCAGATTTGCTCGCTTCAGAGATTCTCGGCCCTCAGTTTGGCCACTTTTGGTAGTGGCTCAAACCTGCCGGTCACTCAGCTAATCTCATCACTGGCCAGCATGGGGAAATGGAGGAGAACAATCCCCACAGTCTCTGTTGACCTACCTAGTGGGTCAGGGGACAGGCCAGAGACCTTCTCTCCTGGAGGGACCCACAGTCCAGGTCAACTACTCTTGTATCAAATAGGGAGTTGGGGGGATGGAGGGAACCTGGGTTCACCCTCTACTCTGGGTTCCAGCCCAGGGCCCTGTGGATCACAGCTGTCTACAGTATTTTGTGTAACACTTGTGTGACAGCTACAACTTCCTGGGCCACTTCCCCATGGCATTGTCTTTATCCTCACCACAGGACCTTCCTCCTAATAACGCTTGTACTCCTCAGTTCTCCAGCAGTATGCCTTCTCACTTTCATCTCCTTGAATGCCTCTCACTAACTGAAGTGAGGTCCTTTTTTAACCAGGTGCGCTGATTAGTCTGCCTGTCCTAACTGACTCTAGAAGCTTCTTAATTGGCTCCAGGTGTCCTAATTAGCCTGCCTGCCTTAACTGATTCCAGCAATTTACTGATTGTTCTGGAAAATCCCATTCTCTTACTCAGGGAAAAGAGACCTGCTTACTCTGGGGGTAATGTATCTCCCTTTTAGTACTCTCCTGTAGCCATCTGGCCTGACCCTGTCACACTATTGATGGACCTGTCCTTCCTGAAATTATCTAATTCCTTTTTGAACCCTGTTATAGTCTTGGCCTTCACAACATCCTCTGACAAAGAGTTCCACAGGTTGACTGTGCACTGTGTGGAAAAAAAATACTTTCTTTTGTTTGTTTTAAACTGCTGCTTAATAATTTCATTTGGTGACCCCCTGGTTCTTCTGTTATGAGAAGGAGTAAATAACACTTCCTTATCTACTTTCTCCACACCAGTCATGATTTTATAGACCTCTATCATATCTGGCCCTAATTGTCTCTTTTCCAAGCTGAAAAGTCCCAGTCTTATTAAGCTCTTCTCATATAGCTGCCGTTCCATACCCCTAATAATTTTTGTTTCCCTTTTTTTAACCTTTTCCAATTCCAATATATCTTTTTTGAGACAAGGCAACCACATTTGCATACAATATTCAAGATGTGGGTGTACCATGGATTTATTGTCCCAGATAAAGCCCTCAGCACAGTTTGTGGAAAAGTACAGGCAGAAGATGGAGTTCAGTGCCACATGATCTAGTCACATGCCCTTGCATGCTTTGATGAGTCCTAGCAGAAGCTATTACCTGTATCCTGGCTGGAATGTCCACAGGAAAGTCCATCAGGTGGAGATAAGCTTCTTCCAAGGCCCATTGTATTAGTCAATAGACTATCAACTTGAATAGTCCATCCACAATGTGCTGGCTAGACTGGATGTAAAGCACCTTGTGGGTGTTACTCAGGAGCAAACACATTTGAAATACAGGTACATAGTCAATATTCATAAATTCAGACACAAAATAGATACCTGCATACAAATATGATAATCATATTCAGCAAATCATAACTTTTCCATTGACACCTTACATGACATACTTTGTACAAGATTTGTTGCAATTATATAATAGTGGTAGCAACAATGATCTGCATGATCATATTTTAATTATATAACCTCACACAGGTTTTCAGAATCCAAAGCAGTGGTACATTAACTGTTTCTCTCCAGGCAGTGTCAGGAATAAATCAATGGGGACACAGTTCCTCCATGTGATGAATAATTGGTACAAACCAGAGTATTTTTGCCTAAAAGTACTTTTTTGTTAGGTCTCAAATGCGTGTACACAAACAAACACACACACATTTACACGCAGTAAATTCAGTATATCCTAAACCTTTATATTTACCAAAGTTAAGATGATTTTGAGGAACCAACAGCCAGGCTTCCGGGGAGCCCCTCCTTGGGAATGAGGATATAGAGGTAGATATTACCATATCTGAGGTAGAAGCAAATCTGAAACAACTTAATGGGACTAAATCGGGGGGCCCAGATAATCTTCATCCAAGAATATTAAAGGTATTGGCACCTGAAATTGCAAGCCCATTAGCAAGAATTTTTAATGAATCTGTAAACTCAGGAGTAGTACCGAATGATTGGAGAATTGCTAATATAGTTCCTATTTTTAAGAAAGGAAAAAAAAGTGATGCAGGTAACTACAGGCCAGTTAGTTTGACATCTGTAGTATTCAAGGTCCTGGAAAAAATTTTGAAGGAGAAATTAGTTAAGGACATTGAAGTCAATGGTAAAAGGGACAAAATACAACATGGTTTTACAAAAGGTAGATCGTGCCAAACCAACCTAATCTCCTTTTTTGAAAAGGTAACAGATTTTTTAGATAAAGGAAATTCAGTGGATCTAATTTACCTAGATTTCAGTAAGGCATTTGATACCATGCCACATGGGGAATTATTAGTTAAATTGGAGAAGATGGGGATCAATATGAACATCAAAAGGTGGATAAGGAATTGGTTAAAGGGGAGACTGCAACGGGTCCTACTGAAAGGCGAACTTTCAGGTTGGAGGGAGGTTACCAGTGGAGTTCCTCAGGGATCGGTTTTGGGACCAATCGTATTTAATCTTTTTATTACTGACCTTGGCACAAAAAGTGGGAGTGTGCTAATAAAGTTTGCAGATGATACAAAGCTGGGAGGTATTGCCAATTCGGAGAAGAATCGGGATATTATACAGGAGGATCTGGATGACCTTGTAAACTGGAGTAATAGTAATAGGATGAAATTTAATAGTGAGAAGTGTAAGGTTATGCATTTAGGGATTAATAACAAGAATTTTAGTTATAAGTTGGGGACGCATCAATTAGAAGTAACAGAAGAGGAGAAGGACCTTGGAGTATTGGTTGATCATAGGATGACTATGAGCTGCCAATGTGATATGGCTGTGAAAAAAGCTAATGCGGTTTTGGGATGCATCAGGAGAGGCATTTCCAGTAGGGATAAGGAGGTTTTAGTACCATTATACAAGGCACTGGTGAGACCTCACCTAGAATACTGTGTGCAGTTCTGGTCTCCCATGTTTAAAAAGGATGAATTCAAACTGGAGCAGGTACAGAGAAGGGCTACTAGGATGATCCGAGGAATGGAAAACTTGTCTTATGAAAGGAGACTTAAGGAGCTTGGCTTGTTTAGCCTAAGTAAAAGAAGGTTGAGGGGAGATATGATTGCTCTCTATAAATATATCAGAGGGATAAATACCGGAGAGGGAGAGGAATTATTTAAGCTCAGCACCAATGTGGACACAAGAACAAATGGGTATAAACTGGCCACCAGGAAGTTTAGACTTGAAATCAGATGAAGGTTTTTAACCATCAGAGGAGTGAAGTTTTGGAATAACCTTCCAAGGGAAGCAGTGGGGGCAAAAGATCTATCTGGTTTTAAGATTCTACTTGATAAGTTTATGGAGGAGATGGTATGATGGGATAATGGGATTTTGGTAAGTAATTGATCTTTAAATATTCAGGGTAAATAGGCCAAATCCCCTGAGATGGGATATTAGATGGATGGGATATGAGTTACTATAGAAAATTCTTTCCTGGGTATCGGGCTGGTGAATCTTGCCCATATGCTCAGGGTTTAGCTGATTGCCATATTTGGGGTCGGGAAGGAATTTTCCTCCAGGGCAGATTGGAGAGGCCCTGGAGGTTTTTCGCCTTCCTCTGTAGCATGGAGCATGGTTGACTTGAGGGAGGCTTCTCTGCTCCTTGAAGTCTTTGAACCATGATTTGAGGACTTCAATAGGTCAGACATGGGTGAGGTTTTTCATAGGAGTGGGTGGGTGAGATTCTGTGGCCTGCGCTGTGCAGGAGGTCGGACTAGATGATCAGAATGGTCCCTTCTGACCTTAGTATCTATTAATCTATCTATGAATCTATGAAACTTAGGTGTCAGATCTTTGCCCAAAGAAAAGTTTCCTCAGACTGCTCCAAAGGAAATTATTTTGCCTAATCTTTTATAATTTTAAACAAAGCACATGACCTACAATGACTCCTAGTGGGTCACCATAGTAACCCCTAATGGGTCACCAATTCTCCTAGTTTCAGCAAACTGTTCATTATCTCATCATTAAAGCACTTCTAGTCATAACAGCAATAAAACTTAGATGTCAGAGTTGGCATCTGAGGGGCACTTAAAAACAAGGTAGGCTGTCCAAACATTCCTTCTATATTCATTACATTCACTTCTTTTTCCATTCTCCCATTTTGATAGCAAAACTGCAAATTTGCAGCTGCACAGCCTTGTCTTTGAGTCCTAAAAATTATGTCTAGCTATGTGATGTTTGGGTTTCAGCTAGCAGTGTTTGACTGTGTAAATATGCTGACTGCCATACTGTCAAGTTCTGTGGTAACATGCAAAAATGTCAAAATCTGGGTTACTACTTCATCTGAGGAGAGAGGAGACAAGGAGAACCAGGATACCTGAACCAATATTGAAGAAAGGGAAGGTTTTAATTCATTAATATAGAATCAGAAAGGGGTGTAGGGGGGCAAATAGTAAAAGATAGTCCAAAGACAAAAACATTGTTTTCTCAGTAAATCTGCTTTGATTTCTTGTGAGTTTCATTCCCCTGTGCAGACCATAATAAAACATCTTTGGTATTTCTAAACTATACAGCTGATGATTTTCTAACTCAAAAGGTGTTGTACCGGACACAGGATAACTCTATTTTGGACCTCATCATGAGTAGTAAAAATGAATAAATCACTGGACACAGTACAAAAAGTATTAAAAAAATAAAGGATTCCATTCACACTCTATATTTTGCTGACACATACTTTAGTTATGTACATTAATTATTTTTCTCCATTTCTTTTCTCCATGATTGCTTTTCAGAGCAACTCCAAGAGCAAAGGGGTGAGTTTACTGAATAACTATCCAGTCAAAGGGCCAAATCCTGCAGCCCTTCCATGGCCTCTGACAGTCCCACATGCAGCCAGGATATTATGTTAGCACTTCCTAGGCAGTCTGGGAAGTGGAGGGACCATGTTGAGGGATCCCTTGTGCATCACAGAGCTGAGACCTTACCAGCTGTCTGCAAACCAGTGCAGAGGGGAGAGACTAAAAGGCAGTATGCAATGAGCATGATCTCATCTACAAGCTCCAAGAATGGAGCATGTCAGCTCTGGATGAGGAATGCAGCCAGACAATGCTGCTGGAGCTGTGCCTAGGCTGTAATAGTTTCCCCCAAATCTGAGCACATACAATCTCTGCAGCAAAACCAGAGGAGATCCTTGGAAACTTCTTTTCAGTGCCTCAGTGCCTGGGTTTCCAATGGAGCTCAGCATGTTGGGTGCTGAGCCCTTTTCAGACTCTGGCCATGTGTCCCTGTGGCTGCTGCTGGGTGCTGACACTTTAGACAATGGTCCTCAGTTGTTTCTGAGTGCCTAAAATTATGATATGAAGCTCTTTGTAAAACCTGGCCTTGAATATTTCTAGGTTCCTTCACCCCTCCCCTACAGCTAGGTGGTAACTCTGTAGGGTTTTATTAGTATCCTACTCTGTCCCATGTGGACTCTTGGCAACTCTGAGCCAAATCATCCTGTACCATGGGGGGAAATCAGCTTCTGGGAGTTCCAGCAATCTCTCAGTTGGGTGTTTCCTCTGCATCCCGTGGCCAAGGGGAGGGGTGTCTGAACTCTTAGAGGAAGCAGAGACATAGAGTATGACAGGAATAAAAAGAAACTGTAAATTCGATCCCTTTTTCATTGGCATCAACAGAAGTTTGTCATGAACTTCTTGGGGAGAATTTTAGTCCAATATTTGTGTGTGTCTTTGTGTGTCTTAAAGACAAAAAGAAACTCCACATTTAATTAATGAAAATTATTCTGTGTTTCTTGTCCTCGTTTAGAAAGAAAACAAGAGTTTCCTGAAGCAGGTAAGATTCCTTTCTGCTTCCATCAGCAAGGATCAAATCTCTGCCACAGTGGCCTCATCTACTCTTGGAGCTAGATGAGTGATTCCCAGGTCATGTAGACATACTCGCACTAGCTCTTATCTGGCTAGGATGGTCAAAAAAGTAGAGTTGCTGGGGTAGCACACACAGTGTGTGTGGCTTCATGGGCTAGCCTCCCCATGTACAAATCCGCCTGGACCCTGTGGGTACATATCCAGGGTTGCCAGCCCAGGCTGCCCTCAGTGCTGCCCATGCTTCTTCAGCTACACCCATAATTTCAATTATGAAAATGTAACCACTGACAGACCGCATCTGAAGGAGAGGCCGATCAATTCGTATGCTAGCTGCAAAAGGTTGCCACAGCCAGGGAATGTGAATTTTTAATTGTGTGTTCCTTTTTCAGCTCAGTTAATACTCAGGTCTTCAGAAATCTGGCCTGTGCTGGCAGGTTTTTGTCAGAAGATTTTGAAGTGTTACATTGCACACATGTGTAGATTAGATGGTATGTAATAAATGGGAGAAAATCTGTGATGTAGGGCTGAGAGCATCAGAGACAGCAGGATGTGATGAAATATACAATTAGATAAATATTGGAGTATATATTTAACTGATGGAATGAGTCATACTAAATATGGCTAATTCATGCTGTTCATGATGTTAGTAAATGAGATACCCAACAGTTATGTTCTTTTTTTTCCCACACTCAAAACTATGAATCTGCAAGCGGTGACTGATAGCATTTATTCTTTTGCAGAGGAACTGCAGAGACAAATTGGTGAGTTTGGGTGGATTTCTTTCACTCTGTTTTTATTTCCCAGAAGTATGATATATATCCTGTATTTGTAAATCCCAATACTACTCCCTACATAATCCATTATGCATCAGCGGGCTACAAACTGTCAGTTCTGTGAAGTATAATTTCTGTTTATGTAATCCCATTGAAAACAGACTGTCAAATACAGAATTTATTCAATCTTCAGCCTTGGACTTGAAGGCTCATACCTACATTACAGCTAGTAGGAACAGAGTAAAGACTTGCTTCCCATTGAATGTGGAGTCCAGTTCAAGGTCTCAGCATTAACATTCAAAGCTTCCTATAAGATCTCATCTTCTAATCTTAGAAACACTTCTCCCTCTGTGACCAAGATCCCTACTGACACATTCCATGTATGAGACAGAATATGAATCTGTGTGGGACCTGGACTCAGACTATAGAACTCAAATCTGCACAAAATCAGAATGGCCCCACCTCTCAGGACCCATGTAAAAAAGAGCTCTTAGATTCTGCTTTTCCCAGTTGCTACCCCAACCTGCACATTTAGTTTGACATAGAGTGTCTTGAAAGCTTTAGCAGAAAAATAAAAGTACTTTTTTCCAAGTTTGAAAAACAACCACTTTGATGTCATTGCAACATTTCTTGTTCAGATGTCCTGCCTAAGCAAATCAGTAGGTCTGCAGCCACTTTCTATCAGTTACAGTCAGATAGATGAGGGAAATGTTACCTTTTCATGTAACATGTGCAGTCCCTAGGCCTCTTTCACACAACAAATCTAAGGAGACATTGTTAAAGTTCCATTCAATTACACAATCATGTGGGGCAGCAAAACAGACCAACAGAGGAGCACTGAGTGTCCTATTCACCTCTTTTACTAATTAGTTGCTGCCATGTTAAATTTATTGAAGCAAGAATAGAGTCTTATCTTTCCACTATTTATGTAGATGGGCATGGATCTAGCCAACACATTGAATAGCTAGTGAAGGCTCTGTGCCCCTCACTACCCCTGGCTAAAATGTATGCTGTCCATGAAAGAAAGTATCTCATTCACCATCTTCAATTTGTAAGTCCATGGACAAACACTGAACTGTTTTCTTCTCCTTCCCATTTTTCCTTTGCACAGGAACTCCAGGGAGAAACTGGTGAGTGTGCCTAGTTTACTGAATAGTTACAGTCCAAAGATCAAGTCCTGATACCACTGTGTGGTTTCCAAGAGCCCCATTTGCAGCAGCAATGCTCTCATTGCTCAGCCCATGTGTCTGAGAAGAGGAGAGTGTCTTGTCTGAAAGTGACTCTAGACTCATGGTATGCATGGAGGTGAAATCTCACCAGCACTTTGCAAAGGAAGTCAGAGGGGGACAGGTTCAAAGAGAGTTGGGCATGCAAGTGAAAACATCCACATGCTCCAGGAACAGAACATATCCACTGAATGGAAAAGCTCCGGATGGGGAGTGTGGCAGGACAGAGTTGCTAGTGCTGTGCCTGAGCTTGTAGTAGCTGAGGCCATGCGGACACTCCACCGCATGCCTCAGGGATGGAGAGAGAATAGTCTTCCCCAAATCAATTTCCAGAGGAGTCTCTTCAACAAACCCCCTCCAAAGGTGATCGCCACTCAGGAATGTTTGCTCGAGCACAAAATAGAACCTAACTATTCTGGGTTCTGGTCCAGCGTATTCACTATTAGATCAATGTGAGGGCAGAAACTTTCCATGGGAATGTGTGTATTTCAGGAAAAAATATTTTGGGAATGGGTTAAAAAAAGAAGGAGACACAACCATTTCAGTAGAGTCAAATCTATTTCCTCTATATTAAATTGGAACATTCTGATTTTTTATTTCAAAATGACTTTTCCTGTTTTTGTTTTTGGTTTTTTTGGTGACTTTGACCCTATTCCTCTTTCACAGAACAAATCCAAAGAGGCATTGTTAAGGTTCCATTCAGTTACTCAATTATATAGAGGCAGAATAGGTGTTTCAGAAAAGCAAACAAACAAACAAACAAACAAAATAACTAGCATTACTGAATCCAAGACTTGACCATTCCATCAATGAATTCAATAGGAAGATTTGCATTGGCTACACTAGGAGAAGGATTGGGACCCTAATTTGATAACATTAAGTGCATGTATTGAAAAGTGTTCTTTGAGTTGAGCTGCAAAGAAAAAACTAAAAGAAAAGGGTAAGTTGGCTTTGATTTCTGCAATTGAGGGAAGGGGGGCAGTCAGTCATTTTTGCATTTGGGGAAGTGGAGGAGACAATGTTTCATTAACTGCTGAGGGGTCAGAATCTTTGCAGGGAGCATGAAGTGCATGAGTTTTGTAACTGGGACTCAGGAGAGTCTGGGTATGGTTCACTGGCAGGTTGTGTCTCTGATTGGTCAAGGGTGGGATGCCAGACTGGGGTAGTTGAGAGGAAAGAAATGTTCATTAACCCAATTTTAAGCAAAGACAAAGACAAAAGAGGTGACACATCGTGATGTGTCTCCTTTTGCAAAGCAATGGCTAGATGGCAAGGGTGAGTTTTCTTTGATTTCTGAGATGATTGCACAGAATGGGGTTTTATCAGGGAAATGTTCAGTAGTGAGTTCTAGATTGCACCAAGCAACCCTTCCTAAATCTTAAACCACTCTGTGGGGTTTAATACCATGCCACGAAGGGGAACTCTTGATAATCAAGGGCCAGAGCATCCCTTGGATGAGAAACTTCTGATGGGAATTTCAGGGGTCTTTCATTGCATCCTTCACTGATGAGAGAGGTTATATCCAAAAAATAAACCTTGCATTCCCTGCTTGGGTTCTCAGAGCCCCAACTGCAGCAGGAAAGTTATCATTCCTCAGGGCTGGGAGGAGGAGGGGCCATGTAGGGGACTCTGCAACCCTGGTGGTTCATTGTGTAGCTGAGACCTTACCAGCTCTTTGCAAAGAGGGCCAGAAGAGAAGAGTTTCAAGGGCAGTTGGGGATGAGAGAAAACACATCCAGGAAGTCCAGGAACTGTACATATCCACTGTAGAAGAAAGGTCTAGATGGTGGTGCAGTAGGACAGAGCTGCTAAAGCTGTACTTCTGCTGTAATAACCATGGACAGGCAGAAACTCCCTGCACCCCTGCCTCAAGGATGGGGCTGATATAATCTTCCCCAAAGAGCTTCCCCCAAATTGGGAACCCACATCCCGTGCAGAGGACCCAGAGGAGGCTCTTTCACAATTCCTTTACAAATGAAGTGCTGATAGTCACACAGAAATGTTTGGAAGAGCAGGAAATAGAACCCAGATATTGTCTCTTCTGGTCCAGTGTATTCACTATTAGACTGAGGACTGGTCAAAAACTTTCCATGGGAACATGTCTGTTTCTAAAAAGTACTGTTTGGGGGCAAGCAAACAAGCAAGAAATTATTTTAGTAATATTCTAACTTTCCTTTTGGCTATATTGAAATGGAACCTTTTGATTTTTTATTTCACAATGACATTACATTTGCAATGAAATTTTCAAAACTGGAACAAAATGTTTTAATTTTATAAAAACAGAATGTTTTGATTGACCTAAAAATGTTGCAGAGAATTGCAAAATTCTGTGTGTGTGTGTGTGTGTGTTCTCTTTTGAAACAAAGTAATTTTAAAATCCTGGAAATTCCCACAAAATGCAAATTCTGGTTCCTCTGTAAGTAGACCATGTATCTTACTGTGAGATGTCTTTTCCCACACTCTAACTTCCCATTGAAATCAATATAAATGTTAAGTGAACCATCATGAGTTCCTGAGAATGGAATCTGATTCAATAATTGCTCATTTATGAAACTGTGTTAGATCATTTTTCTACTTAATCTGTTCTCTTTTGAGTCATTTATTGAGTTCTGGACACATAGCAATTTCTAATACTAATCTTACCAAAATTGCTCTGTCTTTCTCCATATCTATGACACCTTGTATAGTTTGGTTTTCATTTGTGGTTGGTTGGTTTAATTCTCCTCTTTTAACTAAAGAAACACGCAGTTCAGAGAAATGATACTTACATTCCAGTCTGAAGATGGTAAGCTGCAGAGTGGTGTTTTCAATAGACAGACATTCTAGTGTCAGTCTTGCTCCCATTAAAATTAAAAGATGTTTTCCATTAGCATCAATAGTTGTGGGATTGGGCAATGGGAAGATATGTTTGTGCGTGTGCATGTGTGTGTGTATGTGTGTAGACATGAGAAATACAAATATGATTAGTCAATGAAAAATGTTGTTTTCTTCTCCACATTCAGAAATGAAAGAAGATCATTCTCAAGCAGTTAGATTTCCCCTCTCCCTCCTTATCCATTAGCAAAAGTTGTCTTTTTTCATAGAGCAACGGTATTTACTTTGATTCCTCAGTAAATCTGTTTGACTTCTTGCCATTTACACTCCACTGCTGGAAGTCCTGTGCAGACTGTCATAAACACCATTAGCATTTCTAAAATATACAGGAGGATGAGAAATGATGAATTAATCACTGAACTGGTTCTCTAGGCACCTGTGATTAACAGCTGATCACATTGAGGACAGGGAAAGAGTGCATTCCTAAACAATTATACATATAGTTTAGACTTCAGCAGGGCTAATATCCCAAAGATAAGGGAAAATATAAGCAATATTTCCTGAAAATAAAAAGTTAAACTGAAAACTGTGAATGAAAATTGGGAGCTCTTTCAGAAGAGCTATAAAATGGACCAAAAGTCACAATTTGACAGTCATGAAAGAGGTCAAAATAGGAGCATTGAGTGTCATATGCGCCTTTTTTGCTAATTAGTTTTGGCTATGAGCCTTCTTGTTAAATGAATTCAAACAAGAATAGAATCTTGTCTTTCTACTATCTCAGGGAAAGGGCATGGGACTAGCCCATAGATTGACTAACCTATGAACAGTCTTCACTAGCTGTGGCCTTTCTTTATGTTACTCAAGAAAGAAAAGATCTCATGCACCCTGTTAAATTTGTAACTCCATGGATATACACTGAACTGTTTTCCCCCTCCCTAATTTCTTTGCAGAGGAACTCCAAAAGGAAATAGTGAGTTTGCCTATTTTATTGAACACTTACAGTCCACAGACCAAACTTTCGGTCCCCTGTATAGGTTCCAACAGCCCTAACTGCAGCAGGGATGTTCTCATTGCATGGTTCTTAGGTCTGGGAAGAGGAAGGTTCACTCTGCAATGATTTATATCATATCTAGGACAGAGCTCTGAATGTGGAGTCCAAGACTTGAGCCATCCTTCACTGCATTCAGTGGCAAGACTTCAAATGGCTACACTGGGATCTGGACTGGATCCCTAATTTGATAACAATAAAGTCCATATATTGAAAAGCTCTTTTTTTATATATTTTTTTCTTTTGAAGTCCTAATCAAGGAGGACAAGGGTAAATTGGCTTTGACTTCTGCAAGCAAGAAGAATCATAGAATCATAGACTTTAAGGTCAGAAGGGACCATTATGATCTTCTAATCTGACCTCCTGCACAACACAGGCCACTGAATCTCACCCACCCACTCCTGTAACAATCCCTTGACTTATGTCTGAGCTATTGAAGTCCTCAAATCATAGTTTAAAGAATTTAAGATGCAGAGAATCCTCCAGCAAGTGACCCGTGCTCCACAGAGGAAGGCGAAAAAACCCCAGGGCCTCTGCCAATCTGCCCTGGAGGAAAATTCCTTCCTGACCCCAAATATGGCGATCAGCTAAACCCTGAGCATGTGGACAAGACTCACCAGCCAGACACCCAGGAAAGAATTCTCTGTAGTAACTCAGATCCCACCCCATCTAACATCCCATCACAGGCCACTGGGCACATCTATCGCTAATAATCGAAGATCAGCTAATTGCCAAAATTAGTCTATCCCATCATATCATCTCCTCCATAAACTTATCAAGCTTTTTCTTGAAGCCAGATATGTCTTTTTCCCCCACTGCTTCCCTTGGAAGGTTGTTCCAGAACTTCACTCCTCTGATGGTTAGAAAACTTCGTCTAATTTCAAGTTTGAACTTCCCAATGGCCAGTTTATATCCATTTGTTCTTGTGTCTACATTGGTACTGAGCTTAAATAATTCTTCTCCCTCTGTGGTATTTATCCCTCTGATATATTTATAGAGAGCAATCATATCTCCTTTCAGCCTTCTTTTAGTTAGGCTAAACAACCCAAGCTCCTTGAGCCTCCTTTCATAAGACAGGTTTTCCATTCCTTGGATCATCCTAGTAGCCCTTCTCTGTACCTGTTCCAGTTTGAATTCATCCTTCTTAAACATGGGAGACCAGAACTGCACACAATATTCTGGATGAGGAAGGGGAAGGGTCAATCATTTCCCCATTCAGAGAAGTGGAGGTCAGGGCCTTTCACCTTTTTCTGTGAGCGGGAGGTGAGTGAGTTTTGCAATTGGGACTGAGGAGAATATGGGTATTTTTCACTGGCAAGTTGTCTCTTTTTGTTCAGGTTTTGGGTGTCAGACTGAGAAAATACATGTTCATTAACCCAATGTTAAGTAAAAACAAATATGACACATGGAGGTGTGTGTCATTTGGTAAAGCAGTAGCTGTATGACAAGATTGATCTTGCTTTGATTTCTGAGATGATCACAGAGAGAGGGGTTTATCAGGAAAATGTTTAGCAGTGAGTTCTAGATTGCACCAAGAAACTCTCTGTAAATCTTAAACCACGTGGTGGTGTTTAATACCCTGCCACAATGGGAATGCTTCATAGTGAAGGGCCAGAGCATGCCCTTTGACGGGAAACTCTGCTAGGTACTTGAGGGGCCTTTTACTATATCCTCCATTGACGATGAAGGTTGTCTCATCACACAGCAGAGTGCAGAGCACGTTGGAATCACAGCAAAGCCAAAAAGTCTGCTGGAAGCAAGGTCTTGTGCTCAAAAGTCCTGTTCCTTTCTAAGAGAAGTGTCCTGGTTTCTTCTGCCCCTGGCAGCCGGGTGCTGAGGGTACTGTCCACTTCCATGCCTGGAATCTCCAGGAGGAGCTGTTAATATCTTGAGGCACAATCCCATCCAGAGCTCCCCAGGGCGGTGCAGTTTAGCAGCCCACTCATCTTGCCTGACACACGGCTGGGCCTATCCCAAACACATGCTCTGTGATGAGGAGAGGTGCAATTTCAGTCTCAGCAGGGCTGTACCCCTTTTGCTGGACCTCACAAAACCCCTTCTGTATGAAAGTGTTGGCTAGGCACTGGACATGGGGATAGTCTTAACTAGGACTACAGAAGTTATATTGCTCCATATTTTGCTCTGATGCTGAAATACTGTGCACAGTTCTGATGTTCCCAACTGAAGAAGGAAGTTGTGAAACTGAAGAGGGTTCAAAGAATAGAACCAGAATGACTAAAGGATTAGATAATATGTATTATAGTGATAGACTCAAAGAGCTCAATCTTTTTAGTTTAACAAAGAGAAGGGGTGACTTGATTACACTCTACAGGTATGTACACAGGGAACAAATATTTGATAATGAGCTCTTCAGTCCAGCAGAAAATGATCGAAGAAAATCCAATAGCTGTAAGATGAAACTAGAGAAAGACTAGAAATAAGTGAACATTTTAAAGAGTGAGGGTCATTAGCCTTTGTGACAATTTATTAAGGGTTGTGGTGGATCCTCCATCACTAGAAATTTTTGAAATTAAGATTGTACATTTTTTTTAAAGGTCTGCTCTCATACAAACATGAATCATTTTGGGGAAGTTCTCTGGCCCATATTATAGATGATGAGAGTGATTACTTCTGGCCTTGGACACTGTAATACTCATTATGTTGCCTGCTCCCTCACAGCTATTCTCCAATAAATACAATATTTAACTGTTAGTAGTTACCTTCCTCTTTGATCATATAATGGCAATAGCTGCTGTCATTATCATTAAACATTTCTTTCTTTCTTAGGAGATGTGGAGAAGACAAGAAGTAAGTCTGTTTCCTTTTTCTTCTGTTTACTGTATTATTGTGAAGGAGTCTTGTAGAATGAAAAAAAAAATAGATCTCACCCCTCCTTCCTGCTTTCAATAGAGCAAGTTACTTGGCTAGTTTTGTCAATAATACATATGAGCATCTGTTGATTCTGAGCAGTGTGACTCATTCATTGTTGAAATTTAAATAGACTAGCCCAGTACTGTTTTGTATTCTCCAAGAACCATAACAAGGCATTGGCATTGGCATAACAAGGCATAACACCACTGACTTCCTGAGGAAACTACAGTCCATTGGTGATCTCCTAAAAACACCATCCTAGCCACTATGGATGTAGAAGCCTCTACACCAACATTCCACACAAAGATGGACTACAAGCCGTCAGGAACAGTATCCCCGATAATGTCACGGCTAACCTGGTGGCTGAAATTTGTGACTTTGTCCTCACCCATAACTATTTCACATTTGGGGACAATGTATACCTTCAAATCAGTGGCACTGCGATGGGTACCCGCATGGCCCCACAGTAGGCCAACATTTTTATGGCTGACTTAGAACAACGCTTCCTCAGCTCTCGTCCCCTAATGCCCCTACTCTACTTGCGCTACATTGGTGACATCTTCATCATCTGGACCCATGGAGGAGAAGCCCTTGAGGAATTCCACAATGATTTCAGCGGTTTCCATCCCACCATCGACCTCAGCCTGGACCAGTCCACACAAGAGATCCACTTCCTGGACACTACGGTGCTAATAAGCGATGGTCACATAAACACCACCCTATATCGGAAACCTACTGACCACTGTTCCTACCTGCATGCCTCTAGCTTTCATCCAGATCATACCGCGCGGTCCGTTGTCTACAGCCAAGCTCTGTGATATAGCCGCGTTTGCTCCAACCCCTCAGACAGAGACAGGCACCTGCGGGATCTCTATCATGCATTCCTGCAGCTACAATGCCCACCTGCTGAAGTGGAGAGGCAGGTTGGCAGGGCCAGAAGAGTGCCTGGAGGTTGCCTACTGCAGGACGGGTCCAACGGAGAAAATAACAGAGCGCCACTGGCCATCGCCTTCAGCCCCCAGCTAGGGCCTCTCCGGCGCATCGTCGGGGATCTACGGTCTGTCCTGGGGGACGGCCCATCGCTCTCGCAGATCTTGGGAGATGGGCCGGTCCTTGCTTGCAGACAGCCCCCCAATCTGAAGCAAGTGCTCACCGGCGGCCATGCGCCACATGGCGGAACCACTGGCCCGGGAGCCTATCCTTGCAGCGGAGCCCATTGCCAACTCTGTCCACATGTCTGTTCGGGGGATGCCATCGTAGGGCCTGATCGCATCGGCCACACTATTGGAGGCTCGTTCACCTGCGCATCTACCAATGTGATATATGCCATCATGTGCCAGCAATGTCCCTCTGCCATGTACATTGGCCAAACTGGACAGTCTCTATGTAAAAGAATGAATGGACACAAATCAGATGTCAAGAATTATAACATTCAAAAAGCAGTTGGAGAACACTTCAATCTCTCTGGTCACTCGATTACAGATCTAAGAGTGGCTATCCTTCAACAAAAAAGCTTCAAAAACAGACTCCAACAAGAGACTGCTGAATTGGAATTAATTTGCAAACTGGATACCATTAACTTAGGCTTGAATAGAGACTGGGAATGGATGAGTCATTACACAAAGTAAAACTATTTCCCCATGTTATTTCTCCCCCCCCACCCCACCCCCCACTGTTCCTCAGATATTCTTGTTAACTGCTGGAAATAGCCTACCTTGCTTGTCACCATGAAAGGTTTTCCTCCTTCCCCCCCCCGCCCCGCTGCTGGTGATGGCTTATCTTAAGTGATCACTCTCCTTACAGTGTGTATGATAAAACCCATTGTTTCATGTTCTCTGTGTGTGTATATCAATCTCCCCTCTGTATTTTCCACCAAATGCATCCGATGAAGTGAGCTGTAGCTCATGAAAGCTTATGCTCTAATAAATTTGTTAGTCTCTAAGGTGCCACAAGTACTCCTCATCTTCTATATGTAACTCAATAGACCCTGAACCGTTTTTTCTCCCCATTTTTCTTTTGCAGAAGAACTGCAGAAGAAAATGTGTGAGTTTGACTACTTTACTCAATACTTACAGTCCACTGACCAAAGTTTGTGTCCCCTGTATGGGTTCCAACAGCTTCAACTTCAGAAGGGATCTATCATTGCACGGCCCATGGACCTGGGAAGGGGAGGGTCTGTGTAGGTTACACAGGAATCATGATATGTCATGGAGCTGAGACTTCACCTTCACTTTGCAAAGAAAATCAGAGGGGATGAGGTTCAAGGGGAGTCAGCCTGTGAGTGAAAACATCCACTTGCTACCGGAACTGAACATATCCACTGTGTGAAAAAGCTCTGGATGGGGTGTGCAGCAGGGCTGAGTTGCTAGTGCTGTCCCTGAGCTTGTAGTAGCTGAGGCCATACAGACACTCCACCGCCTACCTCAGGGATGGGAAGAGAATAATCTTATCCAAAGAACTTCCCCTAGACTGGGAATCCACACCCTTTGCAGAGCACCCACAGGAGGCTATTTGACGATCCCCCTGAAAGGGAAGTGGCAATAGTGACACAGGAATGTTTGCTACAGCAGGAAATAGCACCTAAATACTCTGGCTTCTGCTCCAATGTATTCACTATGAGAGCAAGGTGTTGGCAGAAAATTTCCATGGGAATGTGTGTATTTTGAAAAAACAAAGGATAAAAAAAGGATGAAATGAAAGCATCTCAGCAGTCAAAAGTTTCTATTTCTTCCATATTAAGAAGGAACATTCTGTTTTTTCCCTTCAAAATGACTTTTCCTTTATTTATTTTTCTGACAATGAGCCTAATCTGCTTTCACAAAACATATCCCAGGAGACATTGTTAAGGTTCCATTCAGTTACCTAATCATGTGGGGGCAGCATAGGTGTTTCAGGAGAAAAAAACCCTAGCGTTATCCAATCTATCACAATGGTCTACATCTCTCCCACCTGCCCCAATATGGAAGTTTTGACAACTTGGTTGAGGTCCCAAGACACCTCCACCTAGACCAAGTGATGCAATAATCAAAAATTATCCACCAGTTTGGTGACCATCTGATCCCATTCTACCCAGCATAGTGGAAAATCACCTCAGATAAGTGGGTATTGGAAATCATCAGCAATGGATACTTGATTCCATTTTGATCCCTTCTATC